>NC_136346.1:1105280-1172780 GCF_964198595.1 Lampetra fluviatilis | reverse complement strand
TCAGTGGGTGGGTGAGTGAGTGAGTGGGTGAGTGGGTGGGTGGGTGGGTGTGTGAGTGTGTGAGTGTGTGAGTGTGTGGGTGAGTGAGTGGGTGAGTGATTGATTGAGTAGGTGATTGGGTGGGTGATTGAGTGAGTGGGTGAGTGAGTGAGTGAGTGGGTGGGTGGGTGAGTGGGTGGGTGGGTGGGTGGGTGGGTGAGTGGGTGGGTGGGTGAGTGGGTGGGTGGGTGGGTGGGTGAGTGAGTGAATGGGTGGGTGGGTGGGTGAGTGGGTGGGTGAGTGGGTGGGTGGGTGGGTGAGTGGGTGGGTGAGTGAGTTGGTGGGTGAGTGAGTTGGTGGGTGAGTGAGTTGGTGGGTGAGTGAGTTGGTGGGTGAGTGAGTTGGTGGGTGAGTGAGTTGGTGGGTGAGTGGGTGGGTGGGTGAGTGGGTGGGTGAGTGGGTGGGTGAGTGAGTGAGTGGGTGGGTGAGTGGGTGGGTGAGTGGGTGAGTGAGTGAGTGGGTGAGTGGGTGGGTGAGTGATTGATTGATTAAGTGAGTGAGTGGGTGAGTGAGTGGGTGAGTGAGTGGGTGAGTGAGTGAGTGGGTGGGTGAATGGGTGAATGGGTGAGTGAGTGAGTGGGTGAGTAAGTGATTGATTGATTGATTGAGTGGGTGAGTGGGTGAGTGAGTGAGTGGGTGAATAAGTGATTGATTGATTGATTGAGTGGGTGAGTGAGTGAGTGAGTGGGTGAGTGAGTGGGTGAGTGAGTGGGTGAGTGAGTGAGTGGGTGAGTGAGTGAGTGGATGGGTGGGTGGGTGAGTGAGTGAGTGAGTGGGTGGGTGGGTGGGTGGGTGAGTGGGTGGGTGGGTGGGTGGGTGGGTGGGTGGGTGGGTGGGTGAGTGAGTGAGTGGGTGAGTGGGTGAGTGGGTGAGTGCGTGGGTGGGTGAGTGAGTGAGTGGGTGAGTGGGTGGGTAATTGGGTGAGTGATTGATTGAGTGGGTGAGTGAGTGGGTGAGTGAGCGAGCGAGTGGGTGAGTGAGTGGGTGAGTGAGTGGGTGAGTGAGTGGGTGTGTGAGTGAGTGAGTGGGTGGGTGGGTGAGTGGGTGGGTGGGTGAGTGAGTGGGCGAGTGACTGAATCAGTGGGTGGGTGAGTGAGTGAGTGGGTGAGTGGGTGGGTGGGTGGGTGGGTGTGTGAGTGTGTGAGTGTGTGAGTGTGTGGGTGAGTGAGTGGGTGAGTGATTGATTGAGTAGGTGATTGGGTGGGTGATTGAGTGAGTGGGTGAGTGAGTGAGTGAGTGGGTGGGTGGGTGGGTGAGTGGGTGGGTGGGTGGGTGGGTGGGTGAGTGAATGGGTGGGTGAGTGAGTTGGTGGGTGAGTGAGTTGGTGGGTGAGTGAGTTGGTGGGTGAGTGAGTTGGTGGGTGAGTGAGTTGGTGGGTGAGTGGGTGGGTGGGTGGGTGGGTGAGTGGGTGGGTGAGTGGGTGGGTGAGTGAGTGAGTGGGTGGGTGAGTGGGTGGGTGAGTGGGTGAGTGAGTGGGTGAGTGAGTGAGTGGGTGAGTGGGTGGGTGAGTGATTGATTGATTAAGTGAGTGAGTGGGTGAGTGAGTGGGTGAGTGAGTGGGTGAGTGAGTGAGTGGGTGGGTGAATGGGTGAATGGGTGAGTGAGTGAGTGGGTGAGTAAGTGATGATTGATTGATTGAGTGGGTGAGTGGGTGAGTGAGTGAGTGGGTGAATAAGTGATTGATTGATTGATTGAGTGGGTGAGTGAGTGAGTGGGTGAGTGAGTGGGTGAGTGAGTGGGTGAGTGAGTGAGTGGGTGAGTGAGTGAGTGGATGGGTGGGTGGGTGAGTGAGTGAGTGAGTGGGTGGGTGGGTGGGTGGGTGGGTGGGTGAGTGGGTGGGTGGGTGGGTGGGTGAGTGAGTGAGTGGGTGGGTGGGTGGGTGGGTGGGTGAGTGAGTTAGTGAGTGAGTGAGTGAGTGAGTGAGTGAGTGAGTGGGTGAGTGGGTGAGTGCGTGGGTGGGTGGGTGGGTGGGTGGGTGGGTGAGTGAGTGGGTGGGTGGGTGAGTGGGTGGGTAATTGGGTGAGTGATTGATTGAGTGGGTGAGTGAGTGGGTGAGTGAGTGGGTGTGTGAGTGAGTGAGTGGGTGGGTGAGTGGGTGGGTGAGTGAGTGAGTGGGTGGGTGAGTGAGTGGGTGGGTGAGTGAGTGGGTGAGTGACTGAATCAATGGGTGGGTGAGTGAGTGAGTGGGTGAGTGGGTGGGTGGGTGGGTGGGTGTGTGAGTGTGTGAGTGAGTGAGTGAGTGAGTGGGTGAGTGAGTGGGTGAGTGATTGATTGAGTAGGTGATTGGGTGGGTGATTGAGTGAGTGGGTGAGTGAGTGAGTGAGTGGGTGGGTGGGTGGGTGAGTGGGTGGGTGGGTGGGTGGGTGAGTGGGTGGGTGGGTGGGTGAGTGGGTGGGTGGGTGGGTGAGTGGGTGGGTGGGTGGGTGAGTGGGTGGGTGGGTGGGTGGGTGAGTGGGTGGGTGGGTGGGTGAGTGAGTGAGTGAGTGGGTGGGTGGGTGAGTGGGTGGGTGGGTGGGTGAGTGAGTTGGTGGGTGGGTGAGTGGGTGGGTGGGTGGGTGGGTGAGTGAGTGAGTGGGTGGGTGAGTGGGTGGGTGAGTGATTGGGTGAGTGAGTGAGTGAGTGAGTGAGTGGGTGATTGATTGATTGATTGAGTGGGTGAGTGGGTGAGTGAGTGAGTGGGTGAATAAGTGATTGATTGATTGATTGAGTGGGTGAGTGGGTGAGTGAGTGGGTGAGTGAGTGAGTGGGTGAGTGGGTGGGTGAGTGGGTGGGTGAGTGGGTGAGTGAGTGAGTGGGTGAGTGGGTGGGTGAGTGATTGATTGATTAAGTGAGTGAGTGGGTGAGTGAGTGGGTGAGTGAGTGGGTGAGTGAGTGAGTGGGTGGGTGAATGGGTGAATGGGTGAGTGAGTGAGTGGGTGAGTAAGTGATTGATTGATTGATTGAGTGGGTGAGTGGGTGAGTGAGTGAGTGGGTGAATAAGTGATTGATTGATTGATTGAGTGGGTGAGTGAGTGAGTGAGTGGGTGAGTGAGTGGGTGAGTGAGTGGGTGAGTGAGTGGGTGAGTGAGTGAGTGGGTGAGTGAGTGAGTGGATGGGTGGGTGGGTGAGTGAGTGAGTGAGTGGGTGGGTGGGTGGGTGGGTGGGTGAGTGGGTGGGTGGGTGGGTGGGTGGGTGGGTGGGTGGGTGGGTGAGTGAGTGGGTGAGTGCGTGGGTGGGTGGGTGGGTGAGTGAGTGAGTGGGTGAGTGGGTGGGTAATTGGGTGAGTGATTGATTGAGTGGGTGAGTGAGTGGGTGAGTGAGCGAGCGAGTGGGTGAGTGAGTGGGTGAGTGAGTGGGTGAGTGAGTGGGTGTGTGAGTGAGTGAGTGGGTGGGTGGGTGAGTGGGTGGGTGGGTGGGTGAGTGAGTGGGTGAGTGACTGAATCAGTGGGTGGGTGAGTGAGTGAGTGGGTGAGTGGGTGGGTGGGTGGGTGGGTGTGTGAGTGTGTGAGTGTGTGAGTGTGTGGGTGAGTGAGTGGGTGAGTGATTGATTGAGTAGGTGATTGGGTGGGTGATTGAGTGAGTGGGTGAGTGAGTGAGTGAGTGGGTGGGTGGGTGGGTGAGTGGGTGGGTGGGTGGGTGGGTGGGTGAGTGAATGGGTGGGTGAGTGGGTGGGTGAGTGAGTTGGTGGGTGAGTGAGTTGGTGGGTGAGTGAGTTGGTGGGTGAGTGAGTTGGTGGGTGAGTGGGTGGGTGGGTGGGTGGGTGAGTGGGTGGGTGAGTGGGTGGGTGAGTGAGTGAGTGGGTGGGTGAGTGGGTGGGTGAGTGGGTGAGTGAGTGGGTGGGTGAGTGAGTGGGTGAGTGGGTGGGTGAGTGATTGATTGATTAAGTGAGTGAGTGGGTGAGTGAGTGGGTGAGTGAGTGGGTGAGTGAGTGAGTGGGTGGGTGAATGGGTGAATGGGTGAGTGAGTGAGTGGGTGAGTAAGTGATTGATTGATTGATTGAGTGGGTGAGTGGGTGAGTGAGTGAGTGGGTGAATAAGTGATTGATTGATTGATTGAGTGGGTGAGTGAGTGAGTGGGTGAGTGAGTGGGTGAGTGAGTGGGTGAGTGAGTGAGTGGGTGAGTGAGTGAGTGGATGGGTGGGTGGGTGAGGTGAGTGAGTGAGTGGGTGGGTGGGTGGGTGGGTGAGTGGGTGGGTGGGTGGGTGGGTGAGTGAGTGGGTGGGTGGGTGGGTGGGTGAGTGAGTTAGTGAGTGAGTGAGTGAGTGAGTGAGTGAGTGGGTGAGTGGGTGAGTGCGTGGGTGGGTGGGTGGGTGGGTGGGTGAGTGAATGGGTGGGTGGGTGAGTGGGTGGGTAATTGGGTGAGTGATTGATTGAGTGGGTGAGTGAGTGGGTGAGTGAGTGGGTGTGTGAGTGAGTGAGTGGGTGGGTGAGTGGGTGGGTGAGTGAGTGAGTGAGTGGGTGGGTGAGTGAGTGGGTGGGTGAGTGAGTGGGTGAGTGACTGAATCAATGGGTGGGTGAGTGAGTGAGTGGGTGAGTGGGTGGGTGGGTGGGTGTGTGAGTGTGTGAGTGAGTGAGTGAGTGGGTGAGTGAGTGGGTGAGTGATTGATTGAGTAGGTGATTGGGTGGGTGATTGAGTGAGTGGGTGAGTGAGTGAGTGAGTGGGTGGGTGGGTGGGTGAGTGGGTGGGTGGGTGGGTGAGTGGGTGGGTGGGTGGGTGAGTGGGTGGGTGGGTGGGTGAGTGGGTGGGTGGGTGGGTGAGTGGGTGGGTGGGTGGGTGAGTGGGTGGGTGGGTGGGTGGGTGGGTGAGTGAGTGAGTGAGTGAGTGGGTGGGTGGGTGAGTGGGTGGGTGGGTGGGTGAGTGAGTTGGTGGGTGGGTGAGTGGGTGGGTGGGTGGGTGGGTGAGTGAGTGAGTGGGTGGGTGAGTGGGTGGGTGAGTGATTGGGTGAGTGAGTGAGTGAGTGAGTGAGTGAGTGGGTGGGTGATTGATTGATTGATTGAGTGGGTGAGTGGGTGAGTGAGTGAGTGGGTGAATAAGTGATTGATTGATTGATTGAGTGGGTGAGTGGGTGAGTGAGTGAGTGGGTGAGTGAGTGGGTGAATAAGTGATTGATTGATTGATTGAGTGGGTGAGTGAGTGGGTGAGTGAGTGGGTGAGTGAGTGGGTGAGTGGGTGAGTGAGTGGGTGGGTGGGTGGGTGGGTGAGTGAGTGAGAGAGTGAGTGAGTGAGTGAGTGAGTGAGTGGGTGGGTGGGTGGGTGGGTGAGTGAGTGGGTGAGTGAGTGGGTGAGTGAGTGAGTGAGTGCGTGAGTGAGTGCGTGAGTGAGCGAGTGAGTGGGCGGGCGAGTGAGTGGGTGGGTGAGTGAGTGGGTGGGTGGGTGGGTGGGTGGGTGAGTGAGTGAGTGGGTGAGTGAGTGGGTGAGTGAGTGGGTGAGTGAGTGGGTGAGTGAGTGAGTGGGTGAGTGAGTGGGTGAGTGAGTGGGTGAGTGAGTGGGTGGGTGAGTGAGTGGGTGGGTGAGTGGGTGGGTGGGTGGGTGGGTGGGTGAGTGAGTGAGTGGGTGAGTGAGTGGGTGAGTGAGTGGGTGAGTGAGTGGGTGGGTGAGTGAGTGGGTGGGTGAGTGGGTGGGTGGGTGGGTGGGTGGGTGAGTGAGTGAGTGGGTGAGTGAGTGGGTGAGTGAGTGGGTGAGTGAGTGGGTGAGTGAGTGAGTGAGTGCGTGAGTGAGCGAGTGAGTGGGCGGGTGAGTGAGTGGGTGGGTGAGTGAGTGGGTGGGTGAGTGGGTGGGTGGGTGGGTGGGTGGGTGAGTGAGTGAGTGGGTGAGTGGGTGAGTGGGTGAGTGGGTGAGTGAGTGAGTGGGTGAGTGAGTGAGTGAGTGGGTGAGTGAGTGAATGGGTGGGTGGGTGGGTGGGTGAGTGGGTGGGTGAGTAAGTGGGTGGGTGAGTGAGTTAGTGAGTGAGTGCGTGAGTGGGTGGGTGGGTGGGTGGGTGAGTGAGTGGGTGGGTGAGTGAGTGGGTGGGTGGGTGAGTGAGTGGGTGGGTGGGTGGGTGAGTGAGTGGGTGGGTGAGTGAGTGGGTGGGTGGGTGAGTGGGTGGGTAATTGGGTGAGTGATTGATTGAGTGGGTGAGTGAGTGGGTGAGTGAGTGAGTGGGTGAGTGAGTGGGTGTGTGAGTGAGTGAGTGAGTGGGTGGGTGGGTGGGTGAGTGAGTGGGTGGGTGGGTGGGTGGGTGGGTGAGTGAGTGGGTGGGTGGGTGGGTGGGTGGGTGAGTGAGTGGGTGGGTGAGTGAGTGGGTGGGTGAGTGAGTGGGTGAGTGACTGAATCAGTGGGTGGGTGAGTGAGTGAGTGGGTGAGTGGGTGGGTGGGTGGGTGTGTGAGTGTGTGAGTGAGTGAGTGGGTGAGTGAGTGGGTGAGTGATTGATTGAGTAGGTGATTGGGTGGGTGATTGAGTGAGTGGGTGAGTGAGTGAGTGGGTGGGTGGGTGGGTGGGGTGGGTGGGTGAGTGGGTGGGTGGGTGGGTGGGTGAGTGGGTGGGTGGGTGGGTGGGTGGGTGAGTGAGTGGGTGGGTGGGTGGGTGGGTGGGTGGGTGAGTGGGTGGGTGAGTGGGTGGGTGGGTGAGTGGGTGGGTGGGTGAGTGGGTGGGTGGGTGAGTGGGTGGGTGGGTGAGTGGGTGGGTGGGTGAGTGGGTGAGTGAGTGAGTGGGTGAGTGGGTGAGTGAGTGGGTGAGTGAGTGAGTGGGTGGGTGAGTAAGTGGGTGGGTGAGTGAGTGAGTGGGTGAGTGATTGATTGGGTGAGTGATTGATTGGGTGAGTGAGTGGGTGAGTGGGTGAGTGATTGAGTGATTGAGTGGGTGAGTGAGTCGGTGAGTGGGTGGGTGAGTGAGTGAGTGGGTGGGTGAGTGAGTGAGTGGGTGGGTGGGTGAGTGGGTGGGTGAGTGAGTGGGTGAGTGAGTGGGTGAGTGAGTGATTGATTGATTGAGTGGGTGATTGAGTGATTGATTGATTGAGTGGGTGATTGAGTGAGTGAGTGGGTGAGTGGGTGGGTGAGTGAGTGAGTGGGTAAGTGAGTGGGTGGGTAAGTGAGTGGGTGAGTGAGTGAGTGGGTGAGTGGGTGGGTGAGTGGGTGGGTGAGTGAGTGAGTGAGTGGGTGAGTGAGTGGGTGAGTGAGTGGGTGAGTGAGTGAGTGGGTGAGTGGGTGGGTGAGTGATTGATTGATTAAGTGAGTGAGTGGGTGAGTGAGTGGGTGAGTGAGTGGGTGAGTGAGTGAGTGGGTGGGTGAATGGGTGAGTGAGTGAGTGAGTGGGTGAGTGAGTGGGTGAGTGAGTGAGTGGGTGGGTGAATGGGTGAGTGAGTGAGTGAGTGGGTGAGTGAGTGAGTGGGTGAGTAAGTGTTTGATTGATTGATTGAGTGGGTGAGTGGGTGAGTGAGTGAGTGGGTGAATAAGTGATTGATTGATTGATTGAGTGGGTGAGTGAGTGGGTGAATAAGTGATTGATTGATTGATTGAGTGGGTGAGTGGGTGAGTGAGTGAGTGAGTGGGTGAGTGAGTGAGTGGGTGGGTGAGTGGTTGGGTGGGTGGTTCGGTGGGTGAGTGAGTGAGTGGGTGAGTGAGTGAGTGGGTGAGTGAGTGAGTGCGTAGGTGAGTGAGTGGGTGGGTGAGTGGGTGAGTGAGTGGGTGAGTGGGTGGGTGGGTGGGTAACTGATTGATTGAGTGGGTGATTGAGTGAGTGAGTGGGTGAGTGGGTGGGTGGGTGAGTGAGTGAGTGGGTGAGTGAGTGAGTGAGTGGGTGAGTGGGTGGGTGATTGAGTGGGTGGGTGGGTGAGTGGGTGGGTGGGTGAGTGGGTGGGTGGGTGGGTGAGTGGGTGGGTGGGTGAGTGGGTGGGTGGGTGGGTGAGTGGGTGGGTGGGTGAGTGGGTGGGTGGGTGAGTGGGTGGGTGGGTGGGTGGGTGGGTGAGTGGGTGGGTGGGTGGGTGAGTGGGTGGGTGGGTGGGTGGGTGTGTGGGTGAGTGAGTGGGTGATTGAGTGGGTGGGTGGGTGAGTGGGTGAGTGGATGGGTGAGTGGATGGGTGGGTGGGCGTGTGAGTGAGTGGGTGAGTGGGTGAGTGATTGATTGAGTAGGTGATTGAGTGGGTGATTGAGTGAGTGAATGCGTGGGTGAGTGAGTGGGTGAGTGGGTGGGTGAGTGAGTGGGTGAGTGAGTGGGTGAGTGAGTGGGTGAGTGAGTGGGTGAGTGAGTGAGTGAGTGAGTGGGTGAGTAAGTGATTGATTGATTGATTGAGTGGGTGAGTGAGTGGGTGAATAAGTGATTGATTGATTGAGTGGGTGAGTGGGTGAGTGAGTGAGTGGGTGAGTGAGTGGGTGAATACGTGATTGATTGATTGATTGAGTGGGTGAGTGAGTGAGTGAGTGGGTGAGTGAGTGAGTGAGTGGGTGGGTGGGTGGGTGGGTGGGTGGGTGAGTGAGTGAGTGGGTGGGTGGGTGGGTGGGTGGGTGGGTGGGTGGGTGAGTGAGTGAGTGGGTGAGTGAGTGGGTGGGTGGGTGGGTGGGTGAGTGAGTGAGTGAGTGAGTGGGTGGGTGGGTGGGTGGGTGGGTGGGTGGGTGGGTGAGTGAGTGAGTGAGTGGGTGAGTGAGTGGGTGGGTGGGTGGGTGGGTGGGTGAGTGAGTGAGTGAGTGAGTGGGTGGGTGGGTGGGTGGATGAGTGAGTGGGGTGGGTGGGTGGGTGAGTGATTGATTGATTGATTGATTGAGTGAGTGAGTGAGTGGGTGAGTGCATGAGTGGGTGGGTGAGTGGGTGGGTGAGTGAGTGGGTGGGTGGGTGGGTGAGTGGGTGGGTGGGTGGGTGGGTGGGTGAGTGCGTGAGTGGGTGGGTGGGTGGGTGAGTGGGTGGGTGGGTGAGTGAGTGAGTGAGTGGGTGAGTGGGTGGGTAATTGGGTGAGTGATTGATTGAGTGGGTGAGTGAGTGGGTGAGTGAGCGAGCGAGTGGGTGAGTGAGTGGGTGAGTGAGTGGGTGTGTGAGTGAGTGAGTGGGTGGGTGGGTGAGTGGGTGGGTGGGTGAGTGAGTGGGTGGGTGAGTGAGTGGGTGGGTGAGTGAGTGGGTGAGTGACTGAATCAGTGGGTGGGTGAGTGAGTGAGTGAGTGGGTGAGTGGGTGGGTGGGTGGGTGTGTGAGTGTGTGAGTGGGTGAGTGAGTGGGTGAGTGATTGATTGAGTAGGTGATTGGGTGGGTGATTGAGTGAGTGGGTGAGTGAGTGAGTGAGTGGGTGGGTGGGTGGGTGAGTGGGTGGGTGGGTGGGTGGGTGAGTGGGTGGGTGGGTGGGTGAGTGAGTGGGTGGGTGGGTGGGTGAGTGGGTGGGTGGGTGGGTGGGTGAGTGGGTGGGTGGGTGGGTGGGTGGGTGAGTGAGTTGGTGGGTGAGTGAGTGGGTGGGTGGGTGAGTGGGTGGGTGAGTGGGTGGGTGAGTGGGTGAGTGAGTGGGTGGGTGAGTGGGTGGGTGAGTGAGTGGGTGAGTGAGTGGGTGAGTGAGTGAGTGGGTGAGTGGGTGGGTGAGTGATTGATTGATTAAGTGAGTGGGTGAGTGAGTGGGTGAGTGAGTGAGTGGGTGGGTGAATGGGTGAATGGGTGAGTGAGTGGGTGAGTGAGTGAGTGAGTGGGTGAGTAAGTGATTGATTGATTGATTGAGTGGGTGAGTGGGTGAGTGAGTGAGTGGGTGAATAAGTGATTGATTGATTGATTGAGTGGGTGAGTGAGTGAGTGAGTGGGTGAGTGAGTGGGTGAATAAGTGATTGATTGATTGATTGAGTGGGTGAGTGAGTGAGTGAGTGGGTGAGTGAGTGGGTGAGTGAGTGGGTGAGTGAGTGAGTGAGTGGGTGGGTGGGTGGGTGGGTGGGTGGGTGGGTGGGTGGGTGAGTGAGTGAGTGAGTGAGTGAGTGAGTGAGTGGGTGAGTGGGTGGGTAATTGGGTGAGTGATTGATTGAGTGGGTGAGTGAGTGGGTGGTGAGTGAGTGAGTGAGTGAGTGGGTGGGTGGGTGGGTGGGTGGGTGAGTGAGTGAGTGAGTGAGAGAGTGAGAGAGTGGGTGGGTGGGTGGGTGGGTGAGTGAGTGAGTGAGTGGGTGGGTGGGTGGGTGGGTGAGTGGGTGGGTAATTGGGTGAGTGATTGATTGAGTGGGTGAGTGAGTGAGTGGGTGAGTGCGTGAGTGGGTGGGTGAGTGAGTGGGTGGGTGGGTGGGTGGGTAAGTGGGTGGGTGGGTGGGTGGGTGGGTGGGTGGGTGGGTGAGTGAGTGGGTGAGTGGGTGAGTGAGTGGGTGAGTGCTTGAGTGGGTGGGTGGGTGGGTGGGTGGGTGGGTGGGTGAGTGAGTGGGTGGGTGAGTGGGTGGGTGAGTGAGTGGGTGGGTGGGTGGGTGAGTGGGTGGGTGGGTGGGTGGGTGGGTGAGTGCGTGAGTGGGTGGGTGGGTGGGTGAGTGGGTGGGTGGGTGAGTGGGTGGGTGAGTGAGTGAGTGAGTGAGTGAGTGAGTGAGTGAGTGAGTGAGTGGGTGAGTGGGTGGGTAATTGGGTGAGTGATTGATTGAGTGGGTGAGTGAGTGGGTGAGTGAGCGAGCGAGTGGGTGAGTGAGTGGGTGAGTGAGTGGGTGTGTGAGTGAGTGAGTGGGTGGGTGAGTGGGTGGGTGGGTGAGTGAGTGGGTGGGTGAGTGAGTGGGTGGGTGAGTGAGTGGGTGAGTGACTGAATCAGTGGGTGGGTGAGTGAGTGAGTGAGTGGGTGAGTGGGTGGGTGGGTGGGTGTGTGAGTGTGTGAGTGGGTGAGTGAGTGGGTGAGTGATTGATTGAGTAGGTGATTGGGTGGGTGATTGAGTGAGTGGGTGAGTGAGTGAGTGAGTGGGTGGGTGGGTGGGTGAGTGGGTGGGTGGGTGGGTGGGTGGGTGAGTGGGTGGGTGGGTGGGTGGGTGGGTGAGTGGGTGGGTGGGTGGGTGAGTGGGTGGGTGGGTGGGTGAGTGGGTGGGTGGGTGGGTGGGTGGGTGGGTGGGTGAGTGAGTGAGTGGGTGGGTGAGTGGGTGAGTGGGTGGGTGAGTGAGTTGGTGGGTGAGTGAGTGGGTGGGTGAGTGGGTGGGTGAGTGGGTGAGTGAGTGAGTGAGTGAGTGAGTGGGTGGGTGAGTGGGTGGGTGAGTGAGTGGGTGAGTGAGTGGGTGAGTGAGTGAGTGGGTGAGTGGGTGGGTGAGTGATTGATTGATTAAGTGAGTGGGTGAGTGAGTGGGTGAGTGAGTGAGTGGGTGGGTGAATGGGTGAATGGGTGAGTGAGTGGGTGAGTGAGTGAGTGAGTGGGTGAGTAAGTGATTGATTGATTGATTGAGTGGGTGAGTGGGTGAGTGAGTGAGTGGGTGAATAAGTGATTGATTGATTGATTGAGTGGGTGAGTGAGTGAGTGGGTGAGTGAGTGGGTGAATAAGTGATTGATTGATTGATTGAGTGGGTGAGTGAGTGAGTGAGTGGGTGAGTGAGTGGGTGAGTGAGTGAGTGAGTGGGTGGGTGGGTGGGTGGGTGGGTGGGTGGGTGGGTGAGTGAGTGAGTGAGTGAGTGAGTGGGTGAGTGGGTGGGTAATTGGGTGAGTGATTGATTGAGTGGGTGAGTGAGTGGGTGAGTGAGTGAGTGAGTGAGTGAGTGGGTGGGTGGGTGGGTGGGTGGGTGAGTGAGTGAGTGAGTGAGAGAGTGAGAGAGTGGGTGGGTGGGTGGGTGGGTGGGTGGGTGAGTGAGTGAGTGAGTGGGTGGGTGGGTGGGTGGGTGAGTGGGTGGGTAATTGGGTGAGTGATTGATTGAGTGGGTGAGTGAGTGAGTGGGTGAGTGCGTGAGTGGGTGGGTGAGTGAGTGGGTGAGTGGGTGGGTGAGTGAGTGGGTGGGTGGGTGGGTGGGTGGGTAAGTGGGTGGGTGGGTGGGTGGGTGGGTGGGTGGGTGGGTGGGTGAGTGAGTGAGTGAGTGGGTGAGTGAGTGGGTGAGTGCTTGAGTGGGTGGGTGGGTGGGTGGGTGGGTGGGTGGGTGAGTGAGTGAGTGGGTGAGTGGGTGGGTAATTGGGTGAGTGATTGATTGAGTGGGTGAGTGAGTGGGTGAGCGAGCGAGTGGGTGAGTGAGTGGGTGAGTGAGTGGGTGAGTGAGTGGGTGAGTGAGTGGGTGTGTGAGTGAGTGAGTGGGTGGGTGGGTGGGGTGGGTGAGTGAGTGGGTGGGTGAGTGAGTGGGTGAGTGACTGAATCAGTGGGTGGGTGAGTGAGTGAGTGAGTGGTGTGAGTGGGTGGGTGGGTGGGTGTGTGATTGTGTGAGTGAGTGAGTGAGTGGGTGAGTGAGTGGGTGAGTGATTGATTGAGTAGGTGATTGGGTGGGTGATTGAGTGAGTGGGTGAGTGAGTGAGTGGGTGGGTGGGTGGATGAGTGGGTGGGTGGGTGGGTGAGTGGGTGGGTGGGTGAGTGGGTGGGTGGGTGGGTGAGTGGGTGGGTGGGTGGGTGGGTGGGTGGGTGGGTGAGTGAGTGAGTGGGTGAGTGGGTGGGTGAGTGGGTGAGTGAGTGGGTGGGTGAGTGGGTGGGTGAGTGAGTGGGTGAGTGGGTGGGTGGGTAGGTGGGTGAGTGAGTGGGTGGGTGGGTGGGTGGGTGAGTGAGTTAGTGAGTTAGTGAGTTAGTGAGTGAGTGGGTGAGTGGGTGAGTGCGTGAGTGCGTGAGTGGGTGGGTGGGTGGGTGAGTGGGTGGGTAATTGGGTGAGTGATTGATTGAGTGGGTGAGTGAGTGGGTGAGTGAGCGAGCGAGTGGGTGAGTGAGTGGGTGAGTGAGTGGGTGTGTGAGTGAGTGAGTGGGTGGGTGAGTGAGTGGGTGGGTGAGTGAGTGTGTGAGTGACTGAATCAGTGGGTGGGTGAGTGAGTGAGTGGGTGAGTGGGTGGGTGGGTGGGTATGTGAGTGTGTGAGTGAGTGAGTGGGTGAGTGAGTGGGTGAGTGATTGATTGAGTAGGTGATTGGGTGGGTGATTGAGTGAGTGGGTGAGTGAGTGAGTGAGTGGGTGGGTGGGTGGGTGGGTGAGTGGGTGGGTGGGTGGGTGGGTGGGTGGGTGAGTGGGTGGGTGGGTGGGTGGGTGGGTGAGTGAGTGAGTGGGTGGATGGGTGGGTGAGTGAGTGAGTGGGTGGGTGGGTGGGTGGGTGGGTGAGTGGGTGGGTGAGTGATTGGGTGAGTGAGTGAGTGGGTGGGTGAATGGGTGAATGGGTGAGTGAGTGGGTGAGTGAGTGAGTGGGTGAGTAAGTGATTGATTGATTGATTGAGTGGGTGAGTGGGTGAGTGAGTGAGTGAGTGGGTGAATAAGTGATGGATTGATTGATTGAGTGGGTGAGTGGGTGAGTGAGTGAGTGGGTGAGTGAGTGGGTGAATAAGTGATTGATTGATTGATTGAGTGGGTGAGTGAGTGAGTGGGTGAGTGAGTGGGTGAGTGAGTGAGTGAGTGGGTGAGTGAGTGAGTTAGTGGGTGGGTGGGTGGGTGGGTGAGTGAGTGGGTGAGTGAGTGGGTGGGTGGGTGAGTGAGTGGGTGAGTGAGTGGGTGAGTGAGTGGGTGGGTGGGTGGGTGGGTGGGTGAGAGAGTGAGAGAGTGGGTGGGTGGGTGGGTGGGTGGGTGAGTGAGTGAGTGGGTGGGTGGGTGAGTGGGTGGGTAATTGGGTGAGTGATTGATTGAGTGGGTGAGTGAGTGGGTGAGTGAGTGAGTGCGTGAGTGGGTGGGTGAGTGAGTGGGTGAGTGGGTGGGTGAGTGAGTGGGTGGGTGGGTGGGTGGGTGGGTGGGTAAGTGGGTGGGTGGGTGGGTAAGTGGGTGGGTGGGTGGGTAAGTGGGTGGGTGGGTGGGTGGGTGGGTGAGTGCTTGAGTGGGTGGGTGGGTGGGTGGGTGGGTGGGTGAGTGAGTGAGTGGGTGAGTGGGTGGGTAATTGGGTGAGTGATTGATTGAGTGGGTGAGTGAGTGGGTGAGCGAGCGAGTGGGTGAGTGAGTGGGTGAGTGAGTGGGTGTGTGAGTGAGTGGGTGGGTGGGTGGGTGGGTGGGTGAGTGAGTGGGTGGGTGAGTGAGTGGGTGAGTGACTGAATCAGTGGGTGGGTGAGTGAGTGAGTGAGTGGGTGAGTGGGTGGGTGGGTGGGGTGTGTGAGTGTGTGAGTGAGTGAGTGAGTGGGTGAGTGAGTGGGTGAGTGATTGATTGAGTAGGTGATTGGGTGGGTGATTGAGTGAGTGGGTGAGTGAGTGAGTGGGTGGGTGGGTGGGTGGGTGAGTGGGTGGGTGGGTGGGTGAGTGGGTGGGTGGGTGGGTGGGTGAGTGGGTGGGTGGGTGGGTGAGTGGGTGGGTGGGTGAGTGGGTGGGTGGGTGGGTGGGTGAGTGAGTGAGTGGGTGGGTGGGTGGGTGGGTGGGTGGGTGAGTGGGTGGGTGAGTGAGTTGGTGGGTGAGTGAGTTGGTGGGTGAGTGGGTGGGTGAGTGGGTGGGTGAGTGGGTGGGTGAGTGAGTGAGTGAGTGGGTGGGTGAGTGGGTGGGTGAGTGGGTGGGTGGGTGAGTGAGTGGGTGAGTGAGTGAGTGGGTGAGTGGGTCGGTGAGTGATTGATTGATTAAGTGAGTGAGTGGGTGAGTGAGTGGGTGAGTGAGTGGGTGAGTGAGTGAGTGGGTGGGTGTATGGGTGAATGGGTGAGTGAGTGGGTGAGTGAGTGAGTGAGTGGGTGAGTAAGTGATTGATTGATTGATTGAGTGGGTGAGTGGGTGAGTGAGTGAGTGGGTGAATAAGTGATTGATTGATTGATTGAGTGGGTGAGTGGGTGAGTGGGTGAGTGAGTGAGTGGGTGAGTGAGTGGGTGAATAAGTGATTGATTGATTGATTGAGTGGGTGAGTGAGTGAGTGAGTGGGTGGGTGGGTGGGTGGGTGGGTGAGGTGAGTGAGTGAGTGAGTGAGTGGGTGAGTGGGTGGGTAATTGGGTGAGTGATTGATTGAGTGGGTGGGTGAGTGGGTGGGTGGGTAATTGGGTGAGTGATTGATTGAGTGGGTGAGTGAGTGAGTGGGTGAGTGAGTGAGTGAGTGGGTGAGTGGGTGGGTGAGTGGGTGAGTGAGTGGGTGGGTGAGTGGGTGGGTGAGTGAGTGGGTGAGTGGGTGGGTGGGTAGGTGGGTGAGTGAGTGGGTGGGTGGGTGGGTGGGTGGGTGGGTGAGTGAGTTAGTGAGTTAGTGAGTTAGTGAGTTAGTGAGTGAGTGGGTGAGTGGGTGAGTGCGTGAGTGCGTGAGTGCGTGAGTGGGTGGGTGGGTGGGTGGGTGAGTGGGTGGGTAATTGGGTGAGTGATTGATTGAGTGGGTGAGTGAGTGGGTGAGTGAGCGAGCGAGTGGGTGAGTGAGTGGGTGAGTGAGTGGGTGTGTGAGTGAGTGAGTGGGTGGGTGGGTGGGTGAGTGAGTGGGTGTGGTGAGTGAGTGGGTGGGTGAGTGAGTGGGTGAGTGACTGAATCAGTGGGTGGGTGAGTGAGTGAGTGGGTGAGTGGGTGGGTGGGTGGGTATGTGAGTGTGTGAGTGAGTGAGTGGGTGAGTGAGTGGGTGAGTGATTGATTGAGTAGGTGATTGGGTGGGTGATTGAGTGAGTGGGTGAGTGAGTGAGTGAGTGGGTGGGTGGGTGGGTGGGTGGGTGGGTGGGTGAGTGGGTGGGTGGGTGGGTGGGTGGGTGGGTGAGTGGGTGGGTGGGTGGGTGGGTGAGTGAGTGAGTGGGTGGATGGGTGGGTGAGTGAGTGGGTGGGTGGGTGGGTGGGTGGGTGAGTGGGTGGGTGAGTGGGTGGGTGAGTGATTGGGTGAGTGAGTGAGTGGGTGGGTGAATGGGTGAATGGGTGAGTGAGTGGGTGAGTGAGTGAGTGGGTGAGTAAGTGATTGATTGATTGATTGAGTGGGTGAGTGGGTGAGTGAATGAGTGGGTGAATAAGTGATGGATTGATTGATTGAGTGGGTGAGTGGGTGAGTGAGTGAGTGGGTGAGTGAGTGGGTGAATAAGTGATTGATTGATTGATTGAGTGGGTGAGTGAGTGAGTGGGTGAGTGAGTGGGTGAGTGGGTGAGTGAGTGAGTGAGTGGGTGAGTGAGTGAGTTAGTGGGTGGGTGGGTGGGTGGGTGAGTGAGTGAGAGAGTGAGTGGGTGAGTGAGTGGGTGGGTGGGTGGGTGGGTGGGTGAGTGAGTGAGTGAGTGGGTGGGTGAGTGAGTGGATGAGTGAGTGGGTGAGTGAGTGCGTGAGTGAGTGAGTGAGTGGGCGGGTGAGTGGGTGGGTGAGTGAGTGAGTGAGTGGGTGGGTGGGTGGGTGAGTGGGTGGGTGAGTGAGTGGGTGAGTGGGTGGGTGGGTGGGTGGGTGGGTGGGTGAGTGAGTGAGTGGGTGGGTGGGTGAGTGGGTGGGTGGGTGAGTGAGTTAGTGAGTGAGTGAGTGAGTGGGTGAGTGAGTGGGTGGGTGGGTGGGTGGGTGGGTGGGTGAGTGAGTGAGTGAGTGAGTGAGTGAGTGGGTGGGTGGGTGGGTGGGTGAGTGAGTGGGTGGGTGGGTGGGTGAGTGAGTGAGTGAGTGGGTGAGTGGGTGAGTGAGTGGGTGAGTGATTGATTGAGTAGGTGATTGGGTGGGTGATTGAGTGAGTGATTGATTGAGTAGGTGATTGGGTGGGTGATTGAGTGAGTGGGTGAGTGAGTGGGTGGGTGGGTGGGTGGGTGAGTGGGTGGGTAATTGGGTGAGTGATTGATTGAGTGGGTGAGTGAGTGGGTGAGTGAGCGAGCGAGTGGGTGAGTGAGTGGGTGAGTGAGTGGGTGGGTGGGTGAGTGAGTGGGTGGGTGGGTGGGTGAGTGGGTGGGTGGGTGAGTGAGTGAGTGGGTGGGTGAGTGAGTTGGTGGGTGAGTGGGTGAGTGGGTGGGTGGGTGAGTGGGTGGGTGGGTGAGTGGGTGAGTGAGTGAGTGAGTGAGTGAGTGGGTGAGTGAGTGAGTGAGTGAGTGGGTGAGTGAGTGAGTGGGTGGGTGTGTGAGTGAGTGAGTGGGTGAGTGATTGATTGGGTGAGTGATTGATTGGGTGAGTGATTGATTGGGTGAGTGAGTGGGTGAGTGGGTGAGTGGGTGAGTGATTGAGTGATTGAGTGGGTGAGTGAGTCAGTGATTGAGTGGGTGAGTGGGTGGGTGAGTGAGTGAGTGGGTGGGTGAGTGAGTGGGTGGGTGAGTGGGTGGGTGAGTGAGTGGGTGAGTGAGTGGGTGAGTGAGTGGGTGAGTTAGTGATTGATTGATTGAGTGGGTGAGTGAGTGGGTGAGTGAGTGAGTGAGTGAGTGAGTGAGTGGGTGAGTGAGTGAGTGCGTAGGTGAGTGAGTGGGTGGGTGAGTGGGTGAGTGAGTGGGTGTGTGGGTGGGTGGGTAGGTGATTGATTGAGTGGGTGATTTAGTGAGTGAGTGGGTGAGTGGGTGGGTGAGTGAGTGAGTGGGTAAGTGAGTGGGTGGGTAAGTGAGTGGGTGAGTGAGTGAGTGAGTGGGTAAGTGAGTGGGTGGGTAAGTGAGTGGGTGAGTGAGTGGGTGAGTGAGTGAGTGGGTGAGTGAGTGAGTGGGTGGGTGAATGGGTGAATGGGTGAGTGAGTGGGTGAGTGAGTGAGTGAGTGAGTGGGTGAGTAAGTGATTGATTGATTGATTGAGTGGGTGAGTGGGTGAGTGAGTGAGTGGGTGAATAAGTGATTGATTGATTGATTGAGTGGGTGAGTGGGTGAGTGGGTGAGTGGGTGAGTGAGTGAGTGAGTGGGTGAGTGAGTGGGTGAATAAGTGATTGATTGAGTGGGTGAGTGAGTGAGTGAGTGAGTTTGTGAGTGAGTGGGTGAGTGAGTGGGTGAGTGGGTGAGTGAGTGAGTGAGTGAGTGGATGGGTGGGTGGGTGGGTGGGTGAGTGAGTGAGTGAGTGAGTGAGTGGGTGGGTGGGTGGGTGGGTGGGTGGGTGGGTGGGTGAGTGAGTGAGTGGGTGGGTGGGTGGGTGGGTGGGTGGGTGGGTGGGTGGGTGGGTGGGTGGGTGGGTGGGTGAGTGAGTGAGTGGGTGGGTGGGTGAGTGGGTGGGTAATTGGGTGAGTGATTGATTGAGTGAGTGAGTGAGTGGGCGGGTGAGTGGGTGGGTGAGTGAGTGGGTGGGTGGGTGAGTGGGTGGGTGGGTGAGTGGGTGGGTGAGTGAGTGAGTGGGTGAGTGGGTGGGTGGGTGGGTGAGTGAGTGGGTGGGTGAGTGCGTGAGTGAGTGAGTGGGTGGGTGGGTGAGTGGGTGGGTGAGTGAGTGGGTGAGTGGGTGAGTGGGTGGGTGGGTGGGTGGGTGGGTGGGTGGGTGAGTGGGTGGGTGGGTGAGTGGGTGGGTGGGTGAGTGGGTGGGTGGGTGGGTGAGTGGGTGAGTGCGTGAGTGCGTGAGTGCGTGAGTGCGTGGGTGGGTGGGTGAGTGGGTGGGTAATTGGGTGAGTGATTGATTGAGTGGGTGAGTGAGTGGGTGAGTGAGCGAGCGAGTGGGTGAGTGAGTGGGTGAGTGAGTGGGTGTGTGAGTGGGTGTGTGAGTGAGTGAGTGGGTGGGTGAGTGGGTTGGTGGGTGAGTGAGTGGGTGGGTGAGTGAGTGGGTGGGTGAGTGAGTGGGTGAGTGACTGAATCAGTGGGTGGGTGAGTGAGTGAGTGGGTGAGTGGGTGGGTGGGTGGGTATGTGAGTGTGTGAGTGAGTGAGTGAGTGGGTGAGTGAGTGGGTGAGTGATTGATTGGGTGGGTGATTGAGTGAGTGGGTGAGTGAGTGAGTGGGTGGGTGGGTGGGTGGGTGGGTGAGTGGGTGGGTGAGTGGGTGGGTGGGTGGGTGAGTGGGTGGGTGGGTGGGTGGGTGGGTGAGTGAGTGAGTGAGTGAGTGGGTGGGTGGGTGGGTGAGTGGGTGGGTGAGTGAGTTGGTGGGTGGGTGAGTGGGTGAGTGAGTGGGTGAGTGGGTGAGTGAGTGGGTGAGTGAGTGAGTGGGTGAGTGAGTGGGTGGGTGAGTGAGTGGGTGAGTGATTGGGTGAGTGGGTGAGTGGGTGGGTGAGTGATTGATTGATTAAGTGAGTGAGTGGGTGAGTGAGTGGGTGAGTGAGTGGGTGAGTGAGTGAGTGGGTGGGTGAATGGGTGAGTGGGTAAGTGAGTGGGTGGGTAAGTGAGTGGGTGAGTGAGTGAGTGGGTGAGTGGGTGGGTGAGTGGGTGGGTGAGTGAGTGAGTGAGTGGGTGAGTGAGTGAGTGAGTGAGTGGGTGGGTGAATGAGTGGGTGAGTGAGTGAGTGGGTGAGTGGGTGGGTGAGTGATTGATTGATTAAGTGAGTGAGTGGGTGAGTGAGTGGGTGAGTGAGTGGGTGAGTGAGTGAGTGGGTGGGTGAATGGGTGAGTGAGTGAGTGGGTGAGTGAGTGAGTGGGTGAGTAAGTGATTGATTGATTGAGTGGGTGAGTGGGTGAGTGAGTGAGTGGGTGAATAAGTGATTGATTGATTGATTGAGTGGGTGAGTGGGTGAGTGAGTGAGTGGGTGAGTGAGTGGGTGAATAAGTGATTGATTGATTGAGTGGGTGAGTGGGTGAGTGAGTGAGTGGGTGAGTGAGTGGGTGAGTGGTTGGGTGGGTGGTTCGGTGGGTGAGTGAGTGGGTGAGTGAGTGAGTGAGTGAGTGGGTGGGTGAGTGGGTGAGTGAGTGGGTGAGTGGGTGGGTGGGTGGGTAAGTGATTGATTGAGTAGGTGATTGAGTGGGTGATTGAGTGAGTGAGTGGGTGAGTGGGTGGGTGAGTGAGTGAGTGGGTGAGTGAGTGAGTGAGTGGGTGAGTGGGTGGGTGGGTGGGTGGGTGGGTGAGTGGGTGGGTGGGTGGGTGAGTGGGTGGGTGGGTGAGTGGGTGGGTGGGTGGGTGGGTGAGTGGGTGGGTGAGTGGGTGGGTGGGTGGGTGAGTGGGTGGGTGGGTGGGTGAGTGGGTGGGTGAGTGGGTGGGTGAGTGAGTGGGTGAGTGAGTGGGTGAGTGCGTGAGTGGGTGGGTGGGTGGGTGGGTGGGTGAGTGAGTGGGTGGGTGAGTGAGTGAGTGGGTGGGTGAGTGAGTGGGTGGGTGAGTGAGTGGGTGGGTGGGTGAGTGAGTGGGTGGGTGGGTGGGTGAGTGGGTGGGTGGGTGAGTGGGTGGGTGGGTGAGTGAGTGGGTGGGTGGGTGAGTGGGTGGGTAATTGGGTGAGTGATTGAGCGAGTGGGTGAGTGAGCGAGCGAGTGGGTGAGTGAGTGGGTGAGTGAGTGGGTGAGTGGGTGGAGTGAGTGAGTGAGTGGGTGAGTGAGTGAGTGAGTGGGTGAGTGAGTAAGTGGGTGAGTGAGTAAGTGGGTGGGTGAGTGAGTGGGTGAGTGATTGATTAGGTGAGTGATTGATTGGGTGAGTGATTGATTGGGTGAGTGAGTGGGTGAGTGGGTGAGTGATTGAGTGGGTGAGTGAGTCAGTGATTGAGTGGGTGAGTGGGTGGGTGAGTGAGTGAGTGGGTGGGTGAGTGAGTGGGTGGGTGAGTGGGTGGGTGAGTGAGTGGGTGAGTGAGTGGGTGAGTGAGTGGGTGAGTTAGTGATTGATTGATTGAGTGGGTGAGTGAGTGGGTGAGTGAGTGAGTGGGTGAGTGAGTGAGTGCGTAGGTGAGTGAGTGGGTGGGTGAGTGGGTGAGTGAGTGGGTGTGTGGGTGGGTGGGTGGGTAGGTGATTGATTGAGTGGGTGATTGAGTGAGTGAGTGGGTGAGTGGGTGGGTGAGTGAGTGAGTGGGTAAGTGAGTGGGTGGGTAAGTGAGTGGGTGAGTGAGTGAGTGGGTGAGTGGGTGGGTGAGTGGGTGGGTGAGTGAGTGAGTGAGTGGGTGAGTGAGTGAGTGAGTGAGTGGGTGGGTGAGTGAGTGGGTGAGTGAGTGAGTGGGTGAGTGGGTGGGTGAGTGATTGATTGATTAAGTGAGTGAGTGGGTGAGTGAGTGGGTGAGTGAGTGGGTGAGTGAGTGAGTGGGTGGGTGAATGGGTGAGTGAGTGAGTGGGTGAGTGAGTGAGTAGGTGAGTAAGTGATTGATTGATTGAGTGGGTGAGTGGGTGAGTGAGTGAGTGGGTGAATAAGTGATTGATTGATTGATTGAGTGGGTGAGTGGGTGAGTGAGTGAGTGGGTGAGTGAGTGGGTGAATAAGTGATTGATTGATTGAGTGGGTGAGTGGGTGAGTGAGTGGGTGGGTGAGTGAGTGGGTGAGTGGTTGGGTGGGTGGTTCGGTGGGTGAGTGAGTGGGTGAGTGAGTGAGTGAGTGAGTGAGTGCGTAGGTGAGTGAGTGGGTGGGTGAGTGGGTGAGTGAGTGGGTGGGTGGGTGGGTAAGTGATTGATTGAGTAGGTGATTGAGTGGGTGATTGAGTGAGTGAGTGGGTGAGTGGGTGGGTGAGTGAGTGAGTGGGTGAGTGAGTGAGTGAGTGGGTGAGTGAGTGGGTGGGTGGGTGAGTGGGTGGGTGGGTGAGTGGGTGGGTGGGTGAGTGGGTGGGTGGGTGGGTGAGTGGGTGGGTGAGTGGGTGGGTGAGTGAGTTAGTGAGTGAGTGGGTGAGTGAGTGGGTGAGTGCGTGAGTGGGTGGGTGGGTGGGTGGGTGAGTGAGTGGGTGGGTGAGTGAGTGGGTGGGTGAGTGAGTGGGTGGGTGGGTGAGTGGGTGGGTGGGTGAGTGGGTGGGTGGGTGAGTGAGTGGGTGGGTGGGTGAGTGGGTGGGTAATTGGGTGAGTGATTGAGCGAGTGGGTGAGTGAGCGAGCGAGTGGGTGAGTGAGTGGGTGAGTGAGTGGGTGAGTGAGTGGGTGTGTGAGTGAGTGAGTGGGTGGGTGGGTGAGTGAGTGGGTGGGTGGGTGGGTGAGTGAGTGGGTGAGTGAGTGGGTGAGTGAGTGGGTGAGTGACTGAATCAGTGGGTGGGTGAGTGAGTGAGTGGGTGAGTGGGTGGGTGAGTGAGTTGGTGGGTGAGTGAGTTGGTGGGTGAGTGAGTTGGTGGGTGAGTGGGTGGGTGAGTGGGTGGGTGGGTGGGTGAGTGGGTGGGTGGGTGAGTGGGTGGGTGGGTGGGTGAGTGGGTGAGTGAGTGAGTGAGTGAGTGGGTGAGTGAGTGAGTGAGTGAGTGAGTGAGTGGGTGAGTGAGTGAGTGAGTGGGTGAGTGAGTGAGTGAGTGAGTGGGTGAGTGAGTGAGTGGGTGAGTGAGTAAGTGGGTGGGTGAGTGAGTGGGTGAGTGATTGATTGGGTGAGTGATTGATTGGGTGAGTGATTGATTGGGTGAGTGGGTGAGTGATTGAGTGGGTGAGTGAGTCAGTGATTGAGTGGGTGAGTGGGTGGGTGAGTGAGTGAGTGGGTGGGTGAGTGAGTGGGTGGGTGAGTGGGTGGGTGGGTGAGTGAGTGGGTGAGTGAGTGGGTGAGTGAGTGGGTGAGTTAGTGATTGATTGATTGAGTGGGTGAGTGAGTGGGTGAGTGAGTGAGTGAGTGGGTGAGTGAGTGAGTGCGTAGGTGAGTGAGTGGGTGGGTGAGTGGGTGAGTGAGTGGGTGTGTGGGTGGGTGGGTGGGTAGGTGATTGATTGAGTGGGTGATTGAGTGAGTGAGTGGGTGAGTGGGTGGGTGAGTGAGTGAGTGGGTAAGTGAGTGGGTGGGTAAGTGAGTGGGTGAGTGAGTGAGTGGGTGAGTGGGTGGGTGAGTGGGTGGGTGAGTGAGTGAGTGAGTGGGTGGGTGAGTGAGTGGGTGAGTGAGTGGGTGAGTGAGTGAGTGGGTGAGTGGGTGGGTGAGTGATTGATTGATTAAGTGAGTGAGTGGGTGAGTGAGTGGGTGAGTGAGTGGGTGAGTGAGTGAGTGGGTGGGTGAATGGGTGAGTGAGTGAGTGGGTGAGTGAGTGAGTGGGTGAGTAAGTGATTGATTGATTGAGTGGGTGAGTGGGTGAGTGAGTGAGTGGGTGAATAAGTGATTGATTGATTGATTGAGTGGGTGAGTGGGTGAGTGAGTGAGTGGGTGAGTGAGTGGGTGAATAAGTGATTGATTGATTGATTGAGTGGGTGAGTGGGTGAGTGAGTGAGTGGGTGAGTGAGTGGGTGAGTGGTTGGGTGGGTGGTTCGGTGGGTGAGTGAGTGGGTGAGTGAGTGAGTGAGTGCGTAGGTGAGTGAGTGGGTGGGTGAGTGGGTGAGTGAGTGGGTGAGTGGGTGGGTGGGTAAGTGATTGATTGAGTAGGTGATTGAGTGGGTGATTGAGTGAGTGAGTGGGTGAGTGGGTGGGTGAGTGAGTGAGTGGGTGAGTGAGTGGGTGAGTGAGTGAGTGGGTGGGTGGGTGAGTGAGTGGGTGGGTGGGTGAGTGGGTGGGTAATTGGGTGAGTGATTGAGCGAGTGGGTGAGTGAGCGAGCGAGTGGGTGAGTGAGTGGGTGAGTGAGTGGGTGAGTGAGTGGGTGTGTGAGTGAGTGAGTGGGTGGGTGGGTGAGTGAGTGGGTGGGTGGGTGGGTGAGTGAGTGGGTGAGTGAGTGGGTGAGTGAGTGGGTGAGTGACTGAATCAGTGGGTGGGTGAGTGAGTGAGTGGGTGAGTGGGTGGGTGAGTGAGTTGGTGGGTGAGTGAGTTGGTGGGTGAGTGAGTTGGTGGGTGAGTGGGTGGGTGAGTGGGTGGGTGAGTGGGTGGGTGGGTGAGTGGGTGGGTGGGTGGGTGAGTGGGTGAGTGAGTGAGTGAGTGGGTGAGTGAGTGAGTGAGTGAGTGAGTGAGTGAGTGGGTGAGTGAGTGAGTGAGTGGGTGAGTGAGTGAGTGAGTGGGTGAGTGAGTGAGTGATTGATTGGGTGAGTGATTGATTGGGTGAGTGATTGATTGGGTGAGTGAGTGGGTGAGTGGGTGAGTGATTGAGTGGGTGAGTGAGTCAGTGATTGAGTGGGTGAGTGGGTGGGTGAGTGAGTGAGTGGGTGGGTGAGTGAGTGGGTGGGTGAGTGGGTGGGTGGGTGAGTGAGTGGGTGAGTGAGTGGGTGAGTGAGTGGGTGAGTTAGTGATTGATTGATTGAGTGGGTGAGTGAGTGGGTGAGTGAGTGAGTGAGTGGGTGAGTGAGTGAGTGCGTAGGTGAGTGAGTGGGTGGGTGAGTGGGTGAGTGAGTGGGTGTGTGGGTGGGTGGGTGGGTAGGTGATTGATTGAGTGGGTGATTGAGTGAGTGAGTGGGTGAGTGGGTGGGTGAGTGAGTGAGTGGGTAAGTGAGTGGGTGGGTAAGTGAGTGGGGTGAGTGAGTGAGTGGGTGAGTGGGTGGGTGAGTGGGTGGGTGAGTGAGTGAGTGAGTGGGTGAGTGAGTGAGTGGGTGAGTGGGTGGGTGAGTGATTGATTGATTAAGTGAGTGAGTGGGTGAGTGAGTGGGTGAGTGAGTGGGTGAGTGAGTGAGTGGGTGGGTGAATGGGTGAGTGAGTGAGTGGGTGAGTGAGTGAGTGGGTGAGTAAGTGATTGATTGATTGAGTGGGTGAGTGGGTGAGTGAGTGAGTGGGTGAATAAGTGATTGATTGATTGATTGAGTGGGTGAGTGGGTGAGTGAGTGAGTGGGTGAGTGAGTGGGTGAATAAGTGATTGATTGATTGATTGAGTGGGTGAGTGGGTGAGTGAGTGAGTGGGTGAGTGAGTGGGTGAGTGGTTGGGTGGGTGGTTCGGTGGGTGAGTGAGTGGGTGAGTGAGTGAGTGAGTGCGTAGGTGAGTGAGTGGGTGGGTGAGTGGGTGAGTGAGTGGGTGAGTGGGTGGGTGGGTAAGTGATTGATTGAGTAGGTGATTGAGTGGGTGATTGAGTGAGTGAGTGGGTGAGTGGGTGGGTGAGTGAGTGAGTGGGTGGGTAAGTGAGTGGGTGAGTGAGTGAGTGGGTGAGTGGGTGGGTGAGTGGGTGGGTGAGTGAGTGAGTGAGTGGGTGAGTGAGTGAGTGGGTGAGTGGGTGGGTGAGTGATTGATTGATTAAGTGAGTGAGTGGGTGAGTGAGTGGGTGAGTGAGTGGGTGAGTGAGTGAGTGGGTGGGTGAATGGGTGAGTGAGTGAGTGGGTGAGTGAGTGAGTGGGTGAGTAAGTGATTGATTGATTGAGTGGGTGAGTGGGTGAGTGAGTGAGTGGGTGAATAAGTGATTGATTGATTGATTGAGTGGGTGAGTGGGGTGAGTGAGTGAGTGGGTGAGTGAGTGGGTGAATAAGTGATTGATTGATTGATTGAGTGGGTGGAGTGGGTGAGTGAGTGAGTGGGTGAGTGAGTGGGTGAGTGGTTGGGTGGGTGGTTCGGTGGGTGAGTGAGTGGGTGAGTGAGTGAGTGAGTGCGTAGGTGAGTGAGTGGGTGGGTGAGTGGGTGAGTGAGTGGGTGAGTGGGTGGGTGGGTAAGTGATTGATTGAGTAGGTGATTGAGTGGGTGATTGAGTGAGTGAGTGGGTGAGTGGGTGGGTGAGTGAGTGAGTGGGTGAGTGAGTGGGTGAGTGAGTGAGTGAGTGGGTGAGTGGGTGGGTGGGTGGGGTGAGTGGGTGGGTGGGTGAGTGGGTGGGTGGGTGAGTGGGTGGGTGGGTGAGTGGGTGGGTGGGTGAGTGGGTGGGGTGAGTGGGTGGTGTGAGTGGGTGGGGTGAGTGGGTGGGTGAGTGGGTGGGTGAGTGGGTGGTGTGAGTGGGTGGGTGGGTGGGTGGGTGGGTGAGTGGGTGGGTGAGTGGGTGGGTGAGTGGGTGGGTGAGTGGGGTGGGTGAGTGGGTGAGTGAGTGGGTGATTGAGTGGGGGATTGAGTGGGTGGGTGGGTGAGTGGGTGAGTGGATTTGTGAGTGGATGGGTGAGTGGATGGGTGGGTGGGCGTGTGAGTGAGTGGGTGAGTGGGTGAGTGATTGATTGAGTAGGTGATTGAGTGGGTGATTGAGTGAGTGAATGCGTGGGTGAGTGAGTGGGTGAGTGGGTGGGTGAGTGAGTGGGTGAGTGAGTGGGTGAGTGAGTGGGTGAGTGAGTGGGTGAGTGGGTGGGTGGGTGAGTGAGTGGGTGGGTGAATGGGTGAATGGGTGAGTGAGTGGGTGAGTGAGTGAGTGAGTGGGTGAGTAAGTGATTGATTGATTGATTGAGTGGGTGAGTGGGTGAGTGAGTGAGTGGGTGAATAAGTGATTGATTGATTGATTGAGTGGGTGAGTGGGTGAGTGAGTGAGTGAGTGAGTGGGTGAGTGAGTGGGTGAATAAGTGATTGATTGATTGATTGATTGAGTGGGTGAGTGAGTGAGTGAGTGGGTGAGTGAGTGGGTAAGTGAGTGAGTGAGTGGGTGAGTGAGTGAGTGGGTGGGTGGGTGGGTGGGTGGGTGGGTGAGAGAGTGAGTGGGTGGGTGGGTGGGTGGGTGGGTGGGTAATTGGGTGAGTGATTGATTGAGTGGGTGAGTGAGTGAGTGGGTGAGTGAGTGCGTGAGTGAGTGAGTGAGTGGGTGGGTGAGTGAGTGGGTGGTGTGAGTGGGTGGGTGAGTGGGTGGGTGAGTGAGTGGGTGAGTGGGTGGGTGGGTGGGTGGGTGGGTGAGTGAGTGAGTGGGTGGGTGGGTGGGTGAGTGGGTGGGTGGGTGGGTGTGTGAGTGTGTGAGTGTGTGAGTGTGTGAGTGAGTGAGTGAGTGGGTGAGTGGGTGAGTGAGTGATTGATTGAGTAGGTGATTGGGTGGGTGAGTGGGTGGGTGAGTGACTGAATCAGTGGGTGGGTGAGTGAGTGAGTGGGTGGGTGGGTGGGTGTGTGAGTGTGTGAGTGAGTGAGTGAGTGGGTGAGTGGGGTGAGTGAGTGGGTGAGTGATTGATTGAGTAGGTGATTGGGTGGGTGAGTGGGTGGGTGAGTGAGTGAGTGAGTGGGTGAGTGGGTGGGTGGGTGGGTGAGTGGGTGGGTGGGTGGGTGAGTGGGTGGGTGGGTGAGTGGGTGGGTGGGTGAGTGGGTGGGTGGGTGGGTGAGTGGGTGGGTGGGTGGGTGGGTGGGTGAGTGGGTGGGTGGGTGGGTGGGTGGGTGAGTGAGTTGGTGGGTGAGTGAGTTGGTGGGTGAGTGAGTTGGTGGGTGAGTGGGTGGGTGGGTGGGTGGGTGAGTGGGTGAGTGGGTGAGTGGGTGAGTGGGTGAGTGGGTGGGTGAGTGTGTGAGTGAGTGGGTGAGTGTGTGAGTGAGTGGGTGAGTGTGTGAGTGAGTGGGTGAGTGTGTGAGTGAGTGGGTGAGTGGGTGAGTGAGTGGGTGAGTGGGTGAGTGAGTGGGTGAGTGATTGATTGAGTAGGTGATTGGGTGGGTGAGTGAGTGAGTGAGTGGGTGAGTGGGTGGGTGGGTGGGTGGGTGGGTGGGTGAGTGGGTGGGTGGGTGAGTGGGTGGGTGGGTGAGTGGGTGGGTGGGTGGGTGGGTGAGTGAGTTGGTGGGTGAGTGAGTTGGTGGGTGAGTGAGTTGGTGGGTGAGTGGGTGGGTGGGTGGGTGGGTGGGTGAGTGGGTGAGTGAGTGGGTGAGTGGGTGAGTGAGTGGGTGAGTGGGTGAGTGAGTGGGTGAGTGGGTGAGTGAGTGGGTGAGTGAGTGAGTGGGTGGGTGAGTGAGTGAGTGGGTGGGTGAGTGAGTGAGTGGGTGGGTGATTGATTGAGTGGGTGGGTGATTGATTGGGTGGGTGAGTGGGTGAGTGAGTGAGTGGGTGCGTAGGTGAGTGAGTGGGTGGGTGAGTGAGTGAGTGAGTGGGTGTGTGGGTGGGTGGGTAGGTGATTGATTGAGTGGGTGATTGAGTGAGTGAGTGAGTGGGTGAGTGGGTGGGTGAGTGAGTGAGTGGGTAAGTGAGTGGGTGGGTAAGTGAGTGAGTGGGTGAGTGGGTAAGTGAGTGGGTGGGTAAGTGAGTGAGTGGGTGAGTGGGTGGGTGAGTGGGTGGGTGAGTGAGTGAGTGGGTGAGTGGGTGGGTGAGTGAGTGGGTGAGTGAGTGAGTGAGTGGGTGAGTGAGTGAGTGGGTGCGTAGGTGAGTGAGTGGGTGGGTGAGTGGGTGAGTGAGTGGGTGTGTGGGTGGGTGGGTGGGTAGGTGATTGATTGAGTGGGTGATTGAGTGAGTGAGTGGGTGAGTGGGTGGGTGAGTGAGTGAGTGGGTAAGTGAGTGGGTGGGTAAGTGAGTGGGTGGGTGAGTGAGTGGGTGAGTGGGTGGGTGAGTGGGTGGGTGAGTGAGTGAGTGAGTGGGTGAGTGAGTGAGTGGGTGGGTGGGTGAGTGAGTGGGTGAGTGAGTGGGTGAGTGGGTGGGTGAGTGGGTGGGTGAGTGAGTGAGTGAGTGGGTGAGTGAGTGGGTGGGTGGGTGAGTGAGTGGGTGAGTGAGTGGGTGAGTGAGTGAGTGGGTGAGTGGGTGGGTGAGTGATTGATTGATTGGGTGAGTGAGTGGGTGAGTGAGTGGGTGAGTGAGTGAGTGGGTGGGTGAATGGGTGAGTGAGTGAGTGAGTGGGTGAGTGAGTGAGTGGGTGAGTAAGTGATTGATTGATTGATTGAGTGGGTGAGTGGGTGAGTGAGTGAGTGGGTGAATAAGTGATTGATTGATTGATTGAGTGGGTGAGTGGGTGAGTGAGTGAGTGAGTGAGTGGGTGAGTGAGTGGGTGAGTGGTTGGGTGGGTGGTTCGGTGGGTGAGTGAGTGGGTGAGTGAGTGAGTGGGTGAGTGAGTGAGTGAGTGAGTGCGTAGGTGAGTGAGTGGGTGGGTGAGTGGGTGAGTGAGTGGGTGAGTGGGTGGGTGGGTGGGTAAGTGATTGATTGAGTAGGTGATTGAGTGAGTGAGTGAGTGGGTGAGTGAGTGGGTGAGTGGGTGAGTGGGTGAGTGAGTGGGTGGGTGAGTGGGTGGGTGAGTGGGTGGGTGAGTGGGTGGGTGAGTGGGTGGGTGAGTGGGTGGGTGAGTGGGTGGGTGAGTGGGTGAGTGAGTGGGTGAGTGAGTGGGTGATTGAGTGGGTGATTGAGTGGGTGATTGAGTGGGTGATTGAGTGGGTGGGTGGGTGAGTGGGTGGGTGGGTGAGTGGGTGGGTGAGTGGGTGGGTGGGTGGGTGAGTGGGTGGGTGAGTGGGTGGGTGGGTGGGTGGGTGAGTGGGTGGGTGAGTGGGTGGGTGGGTGAGTGGGTGGGTGGGTGGGTGAGTGGGTGAGTGGGTGAGTGAGTGAGTGAGTGGGTGGGTGAGTGGGTGGGTGAGTGGGTGGGTGAGTGGGTGGGTGAGTGGGTGGGTGAGTGGGTGGGTGAGTGGGTGGGTGAGTGGGTGGGTGAGTGGGTGGGTGAGTGGGTGGGTGAGTGGGTGGGTGAGTGGGTGGGTGGGTGAGTGGGTGGGTGAGTGGGTGGGTGAGTGGGTGGGTGAGTGGGTGGGTGAGTGGGTGGGTGGATGGGTGAGTGGATGGGTGAGTGGATGGGTGGGTGGGCGTGTGAGTGTGTGGGTGAGTGGGTGAGTGATTGATTGAGTAGGTGATTGAGTGGGTGATTGAGTGAGTGAATGCGTGGGTGAGTGAGTGGGTGAGTAGGTGGGTGAGTGAGTGGGTGAGTGGGTGGGTGAGTGAGTGGGTGAGTGGGTGAGTGAGTGGGTGAGTGAGTGGGTGAGTGAGTGGGTGAGTGGGTGGGTGGGTGGGTGAGTGAGTGGGTGGGTGAATGGGTGAATGGGTGAGTGAGTGGGTGAGTGAGTGAGTGAGTGGGTGAGTAAGTGATTGATTGATTGATTGAGTGGGTGAGTGGGTGAGTGAGTGAGTGGGTGAATAAGTGATTGAGTGGGTGAGTGAGTGGGTGAGTGAGTGGGTGAGTGAGTGAGTGATTGATTGATTGAGTGGGTGAGTGAGTGGGTGAGTGAGTGAGTGAGTGGGTGAGTGAGTGGGTGGGTGGGTGGGTGGGTGAGTGAGTGAGTGAGTGAGAGAGTGAGTGGGTGGGTGGGTGGGTGGGTGGGTGAGTGGGTGGGTAATTGGGTGAGTGGGTGGGTAATTGGGTGAGTGAGTGATCGGGTGAGTGAGTGCGTGAGTGAGTGAGTGAGTGAGTGGGTGGGTGAGTGAGTGGGTGGGTGGGTGGGTGAGTGAGTGGGTGGGTGAGTGAGTGGGTGGGTGGGTGGGTGGGTGAGTGAGTGAGTGAGTGAGTGGGTGGGTGGGTGGGTGGGTGAGTGGGTGGGTGAGTGAGTTAGTTAGTGAGTGAGTGAGTGAGTGAGTGGGTGAGTGAGTGAGTGGGTGAGTGCGTGAGTGGGTGGGTGGGTGGGTGGGTGGGTGAGTGGGTGAGTGAGTGGGTGGGTGGGTGAGTGGGTGGGTAATTGGGTGAGTGATTGATTGAGTGGGTGAGTGAGTGGGTGAGTGAGCGAGCGAGTGGGTGAGTGAGTGGGTGAGTGAGTGTGTGTGTGAGTGAGTGGGTGGGTGAGTGGGTGGGTGAGTGGGTGAGTGATTGATTGAGTAGGTGATTGGGTGGGTGATTGAGTGAGTGGGTGAGTGAGTGAGTGAGTGGGTGGTTGGGTGGGTGAGTGGGTGGGTGGGTGAGTGGGTGGGTGGGTGGGTGGGTGAGTGAGTGGGTGGGTGGGTGGGTGGGTGAGTGAGTTGGTGGGTGAGTGAGTTGGTGGGTGAGTGAGTTGGTGGGTGAGTGAGTTGGTGGGTGAGTGGGTGGGTGGGTGGGTGGGTGGGTGAGTGGGTGAGTGAGTGGGTGAGTGGTTGAGTGGGTGAGTGGTTGAGTGGGTGAGTGAGTGGGTGAGTGAGTGAGTAAGTGGGTGGGTGAGTGAGTGAGTGGGTGAGTGAGTGGGTGAGTGGGTGAGTGAGTGAGTGGGTGAGTGAGTGGGTGAGTGAGTGGGTGAGTGAGTGAGTGATTGATTGATTGAGTGATTGATTGAGTGGGTGAGTGAGTGGGTGAGTGAGTGAGTGAGTGAGTGGGTGAGTGAGTGAGTGGGTGAGTGAGTGGGTGAGTGAGTGAGTGGGTGGGTGAATGGGTGAGTGAGTGAGTGGGTGAGTGAGTGAGTGAGTGGGTGAGTAAGTGATTGATTGATTGAGTGGGTGAGTGGGTGAGTGAGTGAGTGGGTGAATAAGTGATTGATTGATTGATTGAGTGGGTGAGTGGGTGAGTGAGTGGGTGAGTGAGTGAGTGGGTGGGTGAATGGGTGAGTGAGTGAGTGGGTGAGTGAGTGAGTGGGTGAGTAAGTGATTGATTGATTGAGTGGGTGAGTGGGTGAGTGAGTGAGTGGGTGAGTGAGTGGGTGAATAAGTGATTGATTGATTGAGTGGGTGAGTGGGTGAGTGAGTGGGTGGGTGAGTGAGTGGGTGAGTGGTTGGGTGGGTGGTTTGGTGGGTGAGTGAGTGGGTGAGTGAGTGAGTGAGTGCGTAGGTGAGTGAGTGGGTGGGTGAGTGGGTGAGTGAGTGGGTGAGTGGGTGGGTGGGTGGGTGGGTAAGTGATTGATTGAGTAGGTGATTGAGTGGGTGATTGAGTGAGTGAGTGGGTGAGTGGGTGGGTGAGTGAGTGAGTGGGTGAGTGAGTGAGTGAGTGGGTGAGTGAGTGGGTGGGTGGGTGAGTGGGTGGGTGGGTGAGTGGGTGGGTGGGTGGGTGAGTGGGTGGGTGAGTGGGTGGGTGAGTGGGTGGGTGGGTGGGTGGGTGAGTGGGTGGGTGAGTGAGTGGGTGGGTGGGTGGGTGGGTGAGTGGGTGGGTGAGTGAGTTAGTGAGTGAGTGGGTGAGTGAGTGGGTGAGTGCGTGAGTGGGTGGGTGGGTGGGTGGGTGGGTGAGTGAGTGGGTGGGTGAGTGAGTGGGTGGGTGAGTGAGTGGGTGGGTGAGTGAGTGGGTGGGTGGGTGAGTGGGTGGGTGGGTGAGTGAGTGGGTGGGTGGGCGAGTGGGTGGGTAATTGGGTGAGTGATTGAGCGAGTGGGTGAGTGAGCGAGCGAGTGGGTGAGTGAGTGGGTGAGTGAGTGGGTGAGTGAGTGGGTGTGTGAGTGAGTGGGTGAGTGAGTGGGTGAGTGACTGAATCAGTGGGTGGGTGAGTGAGTGAGTGGGTGAGTGGGTGGGTGAGTGAGTTGGTGGGTGAGTGAGTTGGTGGGTGAGTGAGTTGGTGGGTGAGTGGGTGGGTGAGTGGGTGGGTGGGTGGGTGGGTGAGTGGGTGGGTGGGTGAGTGGGTGGGTGGGTGAGTGGGTGAGTGAGTGAGTGAGTGGGTGAGTGAGTGAGTGAGTGGGTGAGTGAGTGAGTGAGTGAGTGAGTGGGTGAGTGAGTGAGTGAGTGGGTGAGTGAGTGAGTGAGTGAGTGGGTGAGTGAGTGAGTGAGTGGGTGAGTGAGTAAGTGGGTGGGTGAGTGAGTGGGTGAGTGATTGATTGGGTGAGTGATTGATTGGGTGAGTGAGTGGGTGAGTGGGTGAGTGATTGAGTGGGTGAGTGAGTCAGTGATTGAGTGGGTGAGTGGGTGGTTGAGTGGGTGAGTGAGTGGGTGAGTGAGTGAGTAAGTGGGTGGGTGAGTGAGTGAGTGGGTGAGTGAGTGGGTGAGTGGGTGAGTGAGTGAGTGGGTGAGTGAGTGGGTGAGTGAGTGGGTGAGTGAGTGGGTGAGTGAGTGGGTGAGTGAGTGAGTGATTGATTGATTGAGTGATTGATTGAGTGGGTGAGTGAGTGGGTGAGTGAGTGAGTGAGTGAGTGGGTGAGTGAGTGAGTGGGTGAGTGAGTGGGTGAGTGAGTGAGTGGGTGGGTGAATGGGTGAGTGAGTGAGTGGGTGAGTGAGTGAGTGAGTGGGTGAGTAAGTGATTGATTGATTGAGTGGGTGAGTGGGTGAGTGAGTGAGTGGGTGAATAAGTGATTGATTGATTGATTGAGTGGGTGAGTGGGTGAGTGAGTGGGTGAGTGAGTGAGTGGGTGGGTGAATGGGTGAGTGAGTGAGTGGGTGAGTGAGTGAGTGGGTGAGTAAGTGATTGATTGATTGAGTGGGTGAGTGGGTGAGTGAGTGAGTGGGTGAGTGAGTGGGTGAATAAGTGATTGATTGATTGAGTGGGTGAGTGGGTGAGTGAGTGGGTGGGTGAGTGAGTGGGTGAGTGGTTGGGTGGGTGGTTCGGTGGGTGAGTGAGTGGGTGAGTGAGTGAGTGAGTGCGTAGGTGAGTGAGTGGGTGGGTGAGTGGGTGAGTGAGTGGGTGAGTGGGTGGGTGGGTGGGTGGGTGGGTAAGTGATTGATTGAGTAGGTGATTGAGTGGGTGATTGAGTGAGTGAGTGGGTGAGTGGGTGGGTGAGTGAGTGAGTGGGTGAGTGAGTGAGTGAGTGAGTGGGTGAGTGAGTGGGTGGGTGGGTGAGTGGGTGGGTGGGTGAGTGGGTGGGTGGGTGAGTGGGTGGGTGGGTGGGTGAGTGGGTGGGTGAGTGGGTGGGTGAGTGGGTGGGTGGGTGGGTGGGTGAGTGGGTGGGTGAGTGGGTGGGTGGGTGGGTGAGTGGGTGGGTGAGTGAGTTAGTGAGTGAGTGGGTGAGTGAGTGGGTGAGTGCGTGAGTGGGTGGGTGGGTGGGTGGGTGAGTGAGTGGGTGGGTGAGTGAGTGAGTGGGTGGGTGAGTGAGTGGGTGGGTGGGTGAGTGGGTGGGTGGGTGAGTGGGTGGGTGGGTGAGTGAGTGGGTGGGTGGGCGAGTGGGTGGGTAATTGGGTGAGTGATTGAGCGAGTGGGTGAGTGAGCGAGCGAGTGGGTGAGTGAGTGGGTGAGTGAGTGGGTGAGTGAGTGGGTGTGTGAGTGAGTGAGTGGGTGGGTGGGTGAGTGAGTGGGTGGGTGGGTGAGTGAGTGGGTGAGTGAGTGGGTGAGTGAGTGGGTGAGTGACTGAATCAGTGGGTGGGTGAGTGAGTGAGTGGGTGAGTGGGTGGGTGAGTGAGTTGGTGGGTGAGTGAGTTGGTGGGTGAGTGAGTTGGTGGGTGAGTGGGTGGGTGAGTGGGTGGGTGGGTGGGTGGGTGGGTGAGTGGGTGGGTGGGTGAGTGGGTGGGTGGGTGAGTGGGTGAGTGAGTGAGTGAGTGGGTGAGTGAGTGAGTGAGTGAGTGAGTGGGTGAGTGAGTGAGTGAGTGGGTGAGTGAGTGAGTGAGTGGGTGAGTGAGTGAGTGAGTGAGTGGGTGAGTGAGTGAGTGGGTGAGTGAGTAAGTGGGTGGGTGAGTGAGTGGGTGAGTGATTGATTGGGTGAGTGATTGATTGGGTGAGTGAGTGGGTGAGTGGGTGAGTGATTGAGTGGGTGAGTGAGTCAGTGATTGAGTGGGTGAGTGGGTGGGTGAGTGAGTGAGTGGGTGGGTGAGTGAGTGGGTGGGTGAGTGGGTGGGTGGGTGAGTGAGTGGGTGAGTGAGTGGGTGAGTGAGTGGGTGAGTTAGTGATTGATTGATTGAGTGGGTGAGTGAGTGGGTGAGTGAGTGAGTGAGTGGGTGAGTGAGTGAGTGCGTAGGTGAGTGAGTGGGTGGGTGAGTGGGTGAGTGAGTGGGTGTGTGGGTGGGTGGGTGGGTAGGTGATTGATTGAGTGGGTGATTGAGTGAGTGAGTGGGTGAGTGGGTGGGTGAGTGAGTGAGTGGGTAAGTGAGTGGGTGGGTAAGTGAGTGGGTGAGTGAGTGAGTGGGTGAGTGGGTGGGTGAGTGGGTGGGTGAGTGAGTGAGTGAGTGGGTGGGTGAGTGAGTGGGTGAGTGAGTGGGTGAGTGAGTGAGTGGGTGAGTGGGTGGGTGAGTGATTGATTGATTAAGTGAGTGAGTGGGTGAGTGAGTGGGTGAGTGAGTGGGTGAGTGAGTGAGTGGGTGGGTGAATGGGTGAGTGAGTGAGTGGGTGAGTGAGTGAGTGGGTGAGTAAGTGATTGATTGATTGAGTGGGTGAGTGGGTGAGTGAGTGAGTGGGTGAATAAGTGATTGATTGATTGATTGAGTGGGTGAGTGGGTGAGTGAGTGAGTGGGTGAGTGAGTGGGTGAATAAGTGATTGATTGATTGATTGAGTGGGTGAGTGGGTGAGTGAGTGAGTGGGTGAGTGAGTGAGTGGGTGAGTGGTTGGGTGGGTGGTTCGGTGGGTGAGTGAGTGGGTGAGTGAGTGAGTGAGTGCGTAGGTGAGTGAGTGGGTGGGTGAGTGGGTGAGTGAGTGGGTGAGTGGGTGGGTGGGTAAGTGATTGATTGAGTAGGTGATTGAGTGGGTGATTGAGTGAGTGAGTGGGTGAGTGGGTGGGTGAGTGAGTGAGTGGGTGAGTGAGTGGGTGAGTGAGTGAGTGAGTGGGTGAGTGGGTGGGTGGGTGGGTGAGTGGGTGGGTGGGTGAGTGGGTGGGTGGGTGAGTGAGTGGGTGAGTGGGTGGGTGAGTGGGTGGGTGAGTGGGTGGGTGAGTGGGTGGGTGAGTGGGTGGGTGAGTGGGTGGGTGAGTGGGTGGGTGGGTGAGTGGGTGGGTGAGTGGGTGGGTGAGTGGGTGGGGAGTGGGTGGGTGAGTGGGTGAGTGAGTGGGTGAGTGAGTGGGTGATTGAGTGGGGGATTGAGTGGGTGGGTGGGTGAGTGGGTGAGTGGATTTGTGAGTGGATGGGTGAGTGGATGGGTGGGTGGGCGTGTGAGTGAGTGGGTGAGTGGGTGAGTGATTGATTGAGTAGGTGATTGAGTGGGTGATTGAGTGAGTGAATGCGTGGGTGAGTGAGTGGGTGAGTGAGTGGGTGAGTGGGTGGGTGAGTGAGTGGGTGGGTGAGTGGGTGAGTGAGTGGGTGAGTGGGTGGGTGGGTGAGTGAGTGGGTGGGTGAATGGGTGAATGGGTGAGTGAGTGGGTGAGTGAGTGAGTGAGTGGGTGAGTAAGTGATTGATTGATTGATTGAGTGGGTGAGTGGGTGAGTGAGTGAGTGGGTGAATAAGTGATTGATTGATTGATTGAGTGGGTGAGTGGGTGAGTGAGTGAGTGAGTGAGTGGGTGAGTGAGTGGGTGAATAAGTGATTGATTGATTGATTGAGTGAGTGAGTGGGTGAGTGAGTGGGTAAGTGAGTGAGTGAGTGAGTGGGTGAGTGAGTGAGTGGGTGGGTGGGTGGGTGGGTGGGTGAGAGAGTGAGTGGGTGGGTGGGTGGGTGGGTGAGTGGGTGGGTAATTGGGTGAGTGATTGATTGAGTGGGTGAGTGAGTGAGTGAGTGAGTGAGTGGGTGGGTGGGTGAGTGAGTGGGTGGGTGAGTGGGTGGGTGAGTGAGTGGGTGAGTGGGTGGGTGGGTGGGTGGGTGAGTGAGTGAGTGGGTGGGTGGGTGGGTGGGTGGGTGGGTGGGTGGGTGTGTGGGTGTGTGAGTGAGTGAGTGAGTGAGTGGGTGAGTGGGTGAGTGGGTGAGTGAGTGGGTGAGTGATTGATTGAGTAGGTGATTGGGTGGGTGAGTGGGTGGGTGAGTGACTGAATCAGTGGGTGGGTGAGTGAGTGAGTGGGTGGGTGGGTGGGTGTGTGAGTGTGTGGGTGAGTGGGTGGGTGAGTGAGTGAGTGGGTAAGTGAGTGGGTGGGTAAGTGAGTGGGTGAGTGAGTGAGTGGGTGAGTGGGTGGGTGAGTGGGTGGGTGAGTGAGTGAGTGAGTGGGTGGGTGAGTGAGTGGGTGAGTGAGTGGGTGAGTGAGTGAGTGGGTGAGTGGGTGGGTGAGTGATTGATTGATTAAGTGAGTGAGTGGGTGAGTGAGTGGGTGAGTGAGTGGGTGAGTGAGTGAGTGGGTGGGTGAATGGGTGAGTGAGTGAGTGGGTGAGTGAGTGAGTGGGTGAGTAAGTGATTGATTGATTGAGTGGGTGAGTGGGTGAGTGAGTGAGTGGGTGAATAAGTGATTGATTGATTGATTGAGTGGGTGAGTGGGTGAGTGAGTGAGTGGGTGAGTGAGTGGGTGAATAAGTGATTGATTGATTGATTGAGTGGGTGAGTGGGTGAGTGAGTGAGTGGGTGAGTGAGTGAGTGGGTGAGTGGTTGGGTGGGTGGTTCGGTGGGTGAGTGAGTGGGTGAGTGAGTGAGTGAGTGCGTAGGTGAGTGAGTGGGTGGGTGAGTGGGTGAGTGAGTGGGTGAGTGGGTGGGTGGGTAAGTGATTGATTGAGTAGGTGATTGAGTGGGTGATTGAGTGAGTGAGTGGGTGAGTGGGTGGGTGAGTGAGTGAGTGGGTGAGTGAGTGAGTGGGTGAGTGAGTGGGTGAGTGAGTGAGTGAGTGGGTGAGTGGGTGGGTGGGTGGGTGGGTGGGTGAGTGGGTGGGTGGGTGAGTGAGTGGGTGGGTGGGGTGAGTGGGTGGGTGGGTGAGTGGGTGGGTGAGTGGGTGGGTGAGTGGGTGGGTGAGTGGGTGGGTGAGTGGGTGGGTGAGTGGGTGGGTGAGTGGGTGGGTGGGTGAGTGGGTGGGTGAGTGGGTGGGTGAGTGGGTGGGGAGTGGGTGGGTGAGTGGGTGAGTGAGTGGGTGATTGAGTGGGGGATTGAGTGGGTGGGTGGGTGAGTGGGTGAGTGGATTTGTGAGTGGATGGGTGAGTGGATGGGTGGGTGGGCGTGTGAGTGAGTGGGTGAGTGGGTGAGTGATTGATTGAGTAGGTGATTGAGTGGGTGATTGAGTGAGTGAATGCGTGGGTGAGTGAGTGGGTGAGTGAGTGGGTGAGTGAGTGGGTGAGTGGGTGGGTGAGTGAGTGGGTGAGTGAGTGGGTGAGTGAGTGGGTGAGTGGGTGGGTGGGTGAGTGAGTGGGTGGGTGAATGGGTGAATGGGTGAGTGAGTGGGTGAGTGAGTGAGTGAGTGGGTGAGTAAGTGATTGATTGATTGATTGAGTGGGTGAGTGGGTGAGTGAGTGAGTGGGTGAATAAGTGATTGATTGATTGATTGAGTGGGTGAGTGGGTGAGTGAGTGAGTGAGTGGGTGAGTGAGTGGGTGAATAAGTGATTGATTGATTGATTGAGTGAGTGAGTGGGTGAGTGAGTGGGTAAGTGAGTGAGTGAGTGAGTGGGTGAGTGAGTGAGTGGGTGGGTGGGTGGGTGGGTGGGTGGGTGGGTGGGTGAGTGAGAGAGTGAGTGGGTGGGTGGGTGGGTGGGTGAGTGGGTGGGTAATTGGGTGAGTGATTGATTGAGTGGGTGAGTGAGTGAGTGGGTGAGTGAGTGCGTGAGTGAGTGAGTGAGTGAGTGGGTGGGTGAGTGAGTGGGTGGGTGAGTGGGTGGGTGGGTGGGTGAGTGAGTGGGTGAGTGGGTGGGTGGGTGGGTGGGTGAGTGAGTGAGTGGGTGGGTGGGTGGGTGGGTGAGTGGGTGGGTGGGTGGGTGTGTGAGTGTGTGAGTGAGTGAGTGAGTGGGTGAGTGGGTGAGTGAGTGGGTGAGTGATTGATTGAGTAGGTGATTGGGTGGGTGAGTGGGTGGGTGAGTGACTGAATCAGTGGGTGGGTGAGTGAGTGAGTGGGTGGGTGGGTGGGTGGGTGGGTGTGTGAGTGTGTGAGTGAGTGAGTGAGTGAGTGGGTGAGTGGGTGAGTGGGTGAGTGAGTGGGTGAGTGATTGATTGAGTAGGTGATTGGGTGGGTGAGTGGGTGGGTGAGTGAGTGAGTGAGTGGGTGAGTGGGTGGGTGGGTGGGTGAGTGGGTGGGTGGGTGGGTGGGTGGGTGAGTGGGTGGGTGGGTGAGTGGGTGGGTGGGTGGGTGAGTGAGTTGGTGGGTGAGTGAGTTGGTGGGTGAGTGAGTTGGTGGGTGAGTGGGTGGGTGGGTGGGTGGGTGAGTGGGTGAGTGGGTGAGTGGGTGAGTGGGTGAGTGGGTGAGTGGGTGAGTGAGTGGGTGAGTGGGTGAGTGGGTGAGTGAGTGGGTGAGTGATTGATTGAGTAGGTGATTGGGTGGGTGAGTGGGTGGGTGAGTGAGTGAGTGAGTGGGTGAGTGGGTGGGTGGGTGGGTGGGTGAGTGGGTGGGTGGGTGGGTGGGTGAGTGGGTGGGTGGGTGAGTGGGTGGGTGGGTGGGTGAGTGAGTTGGTGGGTGAGTGAGTTGGTGGGTGAGTGAGTTGGTGGGTGAGTGGGTGGGTGGGTGGGTGGGTGGGTGAGTGGGTGAGTGAGTGGGTGAGTGAGTGGGTGAGTGGGTGAGTGGGTGAGTGAGTGGGTGAGTGAGTGGGTGAGTGTGTGAGTGAGTGGGTGAGTGAGTGAGTGAGTGGGTGAGTGAGTGGGTGGGTGAGTGAGTGAGTGGGTGGGTGATTGATTGGGTGGGTGAGTGGGTGAGTGAGTGAGTGGGTGCGTAGGTGAGTGAGTGGGTGGGTGAGTGAGTGAGTGAGTGGGTGTGTGGGTGGGTGGGTAGGTGATTGATTGAGTGGGTGATTGAGTGAGTGAGTGAGTGGGTGAGTGGGTGGGTGAGTGAGTGAGTGGGTAAGTGAGTGGGTGGGTAAGTGAGTGAGTGGGTGAGTGGGTAAGTGAGTGGGTGGGTAAGTGAGTGAGTGGGTGAGTGGGTGGGTGAGTGGGTGGGTGAGTGAGTGAGTGGGTGAGTGAGTGGGTGGGTGAGTGAGTGGGTGAGTGAGTGAGTGGGTGAGTGAGTGAGTGGGTGCGTAGGTGAGTGAGTGGGTGGGTGAGTGGGTGAGTGAGTGGGTGTGTGGGTGGGTGGGTGGGTAGGTGATTGATTGAGTGGGTGATTGAGTGAGTGAGTGGGTGAGTGGGTGGGTGAGTGAGTGAGTGGGTAAGTGAGTGGGTGGGTAAGTGAGTGGGTGGGTGAGTGAGTGGGTGAGTGGGTGGGTGAGTGGGTGGGTGAGTGAGTGAGTGAGTGGGTGAGTGAGTGAGTGGGTGGGTGGGTGAGTGAGTGGGTGAGTGAGTGGGTGAGTGAGTGGGTGGGTGGGTGAGTGAGTGGGTGAGTGAGTGGGTGAGTGAGTGAGTGGGTGAGTGGGTGGGTGAGTGATTGATTGATTGGGTGAGTGAGTGGGTGAGTGAGTGGGTGAGTGAGTGAGTGGGTGGGTGAATGGGTGAGTGAGTGAGTGAGTGGGTGAGTGAGTGAGTGGGTGAGTAAGTGATTGATTGATTGATTGAGTGGGTGAGTGGGTGAGTGAGTGAGTGGGTGAATAAGTGATTGATTGATTGATTGAGTGGGTGAGTGGGTGAGTGAGTGAGTGAGTGAGTGGGTGAGTGAGTGGGTGAGTGGTTGGGTGGGTGGTTCGGTGGGTGAGTGAGTGGGTGAGTGAGTGAGTGGGTGAGTGAGTGAGTGAGTGAGTGCGTAGGTGAGTGAGTGGGTGGGTGAGTGGGTGAGTGAGTGGGTGAGTGGGTGGGTGGGTGGGTAAGTGATTGATTGAGTAGGTGATTGAGTGAGTGAGTGAGTGGGTGAGTGAGTGGGTGAGTGGGTGAGTGGGTGAGTGGGTGGGTGGGTGAGTGGGTGGGTGAGTGGGTGGGTGAGTGGGTGGGTGAGTGGGTGGGTGAGTGGGTGGGTGAGTGGGTGGGTGAGTGGGTGGGTGAGTGGGTGGGTGAGTGGGTGAGTGAGTGGGTGAGTGAGTGGGTGATTGAGTGGGTGATTGAGTGAGTGAGTGGGTGAGTGGGTGGGTGGGTGGGTGAGTGGGTGGGTGAGTGGGTGGGTGGGTGAGTGGGTGGGTGAGTGGGTGGGTGAGTGGGTGGGTGAGTGAGTGGGTGGGTGAGTGGGTGGGTGGGTGAGTGGGTGGGTGAGTGGGTGGGTGGGTGGGTGAGTGGGTGGGTGGGTGAGTGGGTGAGTGGGTGAGTGGGTGAGTGAGTGAGTGAGTGGGTGGGTGAGTGGGTGGGTGAGTGGGTGGGGTGAGTGGGTGGGTGAGTGGGTGGGGTGAGTGGGTGGGTGAGTGGGTGGGTGGGTGAGTGGGTGGGTGAGTGGGTGGGTGAGTGGGTGGGTGGGTGAGTGGGTGGGTGAGTGGGTGGGTGAGTGGGTGGGTGAGTGGGTGGGTGAGTGGGTGGGTGGATGGGTGAGTGGATGGGTGAGTGGATGGGTGGGTGGGCGTGTGAGTGAGTGGGTGAGTGGGTGAGTGATTGATTGAGTAGGTGATTGAGTGGGTGATTGAGTGAGTGAATGCGTGGGTGAGTGAGTGGGTGAGTAGGTGGGTGAGTGAGTGGGTGAGTGGGTGGGTGAGTGAGTGGGTGAGTGGGTGAGTGAGTGGGTGAGTGAGTGGGTGAGTGAGTGGGTGAGTGGGTGGGTGGGTGGGTGAGTGAGTGGGTGGGTGAATGGGTGAATGGGTGAGTGAGTGGGTGAGTGAGTGAGTGAGTGGGTGAGTAAGTGATTGATTGATTGATTGAGTGGGTGAGTGGGTGAGTGAGTGAGTGGGTGAATAAGTGATTGATTGATTGATTGAGTGGGGTGAGTGAGTGGGTGAGTGAGTGAGTGAGTGGGTGAGTGAGTGGGTGGGTGGGTGGGTGGGTGAGTGAGTGAGAGAGTGAGTGGGTGGGTGGGTGGGTGGGTGGGTGAGTGGGTGGGTAATTGGGTGAGTGGGTGGGTAATTGGGGTGAGTGAGTGAGTGGGTGAGTGAGTGCGTGAGTGAGTGAGTGAGTGGGTGGGTGAGTGAGTGGGTGGGTGGGTGGGTGGGTGAGTGAGTGGGTGGGTGAGTGAGTGGGTGGGTGAGTGGGTGGGTGAGTGAGTGGGTGAGTGGGTGGGTGGGTGGGTGAGTGAGTGAGTGAGTGAGTGAGTGGGTGGGTGGGTGGGTGAGTGGGTGGGTGAGTGAGTTAGTGAGTGAGTGAGTGAGTGAGTGGGTGAGTGCGTGAGTGGGTGGGTGGGTGGGTGGGTGGGTGGGTGGGTGGGTGAGTGAGTGGGTGAGTGAGTGGGTGGGTGGGTGAGTGGGTGGGTAATTGGGTGAGTGATTGATTGAGTGGTGAGTGAGTGAGGTGAGTGAGCGAGGAGGTGAGGGAGTGAGTGGTGAGTGAGGTGAGTGGGTGAGTGAGTGTGTGTGTGAGTGAGTGAGTGGGTGGGTGAGTGGGTGGGTGGGTGGGTGAGTGAGTGGGTGGGTGAGTGAGTGGGTGGGTGAGTGAGTGGGTGGGTGAGTGAGTGGGTGAGTGACTGAATCAGTGGGTGGGTGAGTGAGTGAGTGAGTGGGTGAGTGGGTGGGTGGGTGGGTGTGTGAGTGTGTGAGTGAGTGAGTGAGTGGGTGAGTGGGTGAGTGAGTGGGTGAGTGATTGATTGAGTAGGTGATTAGGTGGGTGATTGAGTGAGTGGGTGAGTGAGTGAGTGAGTGAGTGGGTGGTTGGGTGGGTGAGTGGGTGGGTGGGTGAGTGGGTGGGTGGGTGGGTGGGTGAGTGAGTGGGTGGGTGAGTTGGTGGGTGAGTGAGTTGGTGGGTGAGTGAGTTGGTGGGTGAGTGAGTTGGTGGGTGAGTGAGTTGGTGGGTGAGTGGGTGGGTGGGTGGGTGGGTGGGTGGGTGGGTGAGTGGTGTGAGTGAGTGGGTGAGTGGGTGAGTGGTTGAGTGGGTGAGTGAGTGGGTGAGTGAGTGAGTAAGTGGTGGGTGAGTGAGTGAGTGGGTGAGTGAGTGGGTGAGTGGGTGAGTGAGTGAGTGGGTGAGTGAGTGGGTGAGTGAGTGGGTGAGTGAGTGAGTGATTGATTGATTGAGTGATTGATTGAGTGGGTGAGTGAGTGGGTGAGTGAGTGAGTGAGTGGGTGAGTGAGTGAGTGCGTAGGTGAGTGAGTGGGTGGGTGAGTGGGTGAGTGAGTGGGTGTGTGGGTGGGTGGGTGGGTAGGTGATTGATTGAGTGGGTGATTGAGTGAGTGAGTGGGTGAGTGGGTGGGGTGAGTGAGTGAGTGGGTAAGTGAGTGGGTGGGTAAGTGAGTGGGTGAGTGAGTGAGTGGGTGAGTGGGTGGGTGAGTGGGTGGGTGAGTGAGTGAGTGGGTGAGTGAGTGTGTGGGTGAGTGAGTGGGTGAGTGAGTGGGTGAGTGAGTGAGTGGGTGAGTGGGTGGGTGAGTGATTGATTGATTAAGTGAGTGAGTGGGTGAGTGAGTGGGTGAGTGAGTGGGTGAGTGAGTGAGTGGGTGGGTGAATGGGTGAGTGAGTGAGTGGGTGAATAAGTGATTGATTGATTGATTGATTGAGTGGGTGAGTGGGTGAGTGAGTGAGTGGGTGAATAAGTGATTGATTGATTGATTGAGTGGGTGAGTGGGTGAGTGAGTGAGTGGGTGAGTGAGTGGGTGAATAAGTGATTGATTGATTGATTGAGTGGGTGAGTGGGTGAGTGAGTGAGTGAGTGGGTGAGTGAGTGGGTGAGTGGTTGGGTGGGTGGTTCGGTGGGTGAGTGAGTGGGTGAGTGAGTGAGTGAGTGAGTGGGTGAGTGAGTGAGTGCGTGGGTGAGTGCGTGGGTGAGTGAGTGGGTGGGTGAGTGGGTGAGTGAGTGGGTGAGTGGGTGGGTGGGTGGGTAAGTGATTGATTGAGTTGGTGATTGAGTGGGTGATTGAGTGAGTGAGTGGGTGAGTGGGTGGGTGAGTGAGTGAGTGAGTGGGTGAGTGAGTGAGTGGGTGAGTGGGTGGGTGAGTGGGTGGGTGAGTGGGTGGGTGAGTGGGTGGGTGAGTGGGTGGGTGAGTGGGTGGGTGAGTGGGTGGGTGGGTGAGTGGGTGGGTGGGTGAGTGGGTGGGTGAGTGGGTGATTGAGTGGGTGATTGAGTGGGTGATTGAGTGGGTGGGTGGGTGAGTGGGTGAGTGGATGGGTGAGTGGATGGGTGAGTGGATGGGTGGGTGGGCGTGTGAGTGAGTGGGTGAGTGGGTGAGTGATTGATTGAGTAGGTGATTGAGTGGGTGATTGAGTGAGTGAATGCGTGGGTGAGTGAGTGGGTGAGTGGGTGGGTGAGTGAGTGGGTGAGTGAGTGGGTGAGTGAGTGGGTGAGTGAGTGGGTGAGTGAGTGGGTGAGTGGGTGAGTGGGTGGGTGGGTGGGTGTGTGAGTGTGTGAGTGTGTGAGTGAGTGAGTGAGTGGGTGAGTGAGTGGGTGAGTGATTGATTGAGTAGGTGATTGAGTGGGTGATTGAGTGAGTGAGTGGGTGAGTGAGTGAGTGAGTGAGTGGGTGGGTGGGTGAGTGGGTGGGTGGGTGGGTGAGTGAGTGAGTGGGTGAGTGGGTGAGTGGGTGGGTGAGTGAATTGGTGGGTGAGTGAGTTGGTGGGTGAGTGGGTGGGTGAGTGGGTGGGTGAGTGGGTGGGTGGGTGAATGGGTGGGTGGGTGAGTGGGGGTGGGTGAGTGGGTGGGTGGGTGAATGGGTGGGTGGGTGAGTGGGTGAGTGGGTGAGTGAGTGAGTGAGTGGGTGAGTGAGTGAGTGAGTGGGTGAGTGAGTGGGTGAGTGAGTAAGTGGGTGAGTGGGTGAGTGATTGATTGGGTGAGTGATTGATTGGGTGAGTGATTGATTGGATGAGTGAGTGGGTGAGTGGGTGAGTGATTGAGTGATTGAGTGGGTGAGTGAGTCAGTGATTGAGTGGGTGAGTGGGTGGGTGAGTGAGTGAGTGGGTGGGTGAGTGAGTGGGTGGGTGAGTGGGTGGGTGAGTGAGTGGGTGAGTGAGTGGGTGAGTGAGTGGGTGAGTGAGTGATTGATTGATTGAGTGATTGATTGAGTGGGTGAGTGAGTGGGTGAGTGAGTGGGTGAGTAGTTGGGTGGGTGGTTCGGTGGGTGAGTGAGTGAGTGAGTGAGTGAGTGAGTGAGTGGGTGAGTGAGTGAGTGCGTAGGTGAGTGAGTGGGTGGGTGAGTGGGTGAGTGAGTGGGTGAGTGGGTGGGTGGGTGGGTAGGTGATTGATTGAGTAGGTGATTGAGTGGGTGATTGAGTGAGTGGGTGAGTGGGTGGGTGAGTGAGTGAGTGGGTAAGTGAGTGGGTGGGTAAGTGAGTGGGTGAGTGAGTGAGTGGGTGAGTGGGTGGGTGAGTGGGTGGGTGAGTGAGTGAGTGAGTGGGTGAGTGAGTGGGTGGGTGAGTGAGTGGGTGAGTGAGTGGGTGAGTGAGTGAGTGGGTGGGTGAGTGATTGATTGATTGAGTGAGTGGGTGAGTGAGTGAGTGAGTGAGTGAGTGGGTGAGTGAGTGAGTGGGTGGGTGAATGGGTGAGTGAGTGGGTGAGTGGGTGAGTGAGTGAGTGAGTGGGTGAGTAAGTGATTGATTGATTGATTGAGTGGGTGAGTGGGTGAGTGGGTGGGTGAGTGAATTGGTGGGTGAGTGAGTTGGTGGGTGAGTGGGTGGGTGAGTGGGTGGGTGAGTGGGTGGGTGGGTGAGTGGGTGGGTGAGTGAATTGGTGGGTGAGTGAGTTGGTGGGTGAGTGGGTGGGTGGGTGAGTGGGTGGGTGGGTGAGTGGGTGAGTGAGTGAGTGAGTGAGTGAGTGGGTGAGTGAGTGAGTGAGTGAGTGGGTGAGTGAGTAAGTGGGTGAGTGAGTGAGTGGGTGAGTGATTGATTGGGTGAGTGATTGATTGGGTGAGTGATTGATTGGATGAGTGAGTGGGTGAGTGGGTGAGTGATTGAGTGATTGAGTGGGTGAGTGAGTCAGTGATTGAGTGGGTGAGTGGGTGGGTGAGTGAGTGAGTGAGTGGGTGGGTGAGTGAGTGGGTGGGTGGGTGAGTGAGTGGGTGAGTGAGTGGGTGAGTGAGTGGGTGAGTGAGTGATTGATTGATTGAGTGATTGATTGAGTGGGTGAGTGAGTGGGTGAGTGAGTGGGTGAGTAGTTGGGTGGGTGGTTCGGTGGGTGAGTGAGTGGGTGAGTGAGTGAGTGCGTAGGTGAGTGAGTGGGTGGGTGAGTGGGTGAGTGAGTGGGTGAGTGGGTGGGTGGGTGGGTAGGTGATTGATTGAGTAGGTGATTGAGTGGGTGAGTGAGTGGGTGAGTGAGTGAGTGAGTGGGTGAGTGAGTGGGTGGGTGGGTGGGTGGGTGAGTGAGTGAGAGAGTGAGTGAGTGGGTGGGTGGGTGGGTGGGTAATTGGGTGAGTGGGTGGGTAATTGGGTGAGTGAGTGAGTGGGTGAGTGAGTGCGTGAGTGAGTGAGTGAGTGAGTGGGTGAGTGAGTGGGTGGGTGGGTGAGTGAGTGGGTGGGTGGGTGAGTGAGTGGGTGGGTGAGTGGGTGGGTGAGTGAGTGGGTGAGTGGGTGGGTGGGTGGGTGAGTGAGTGAGTGAGTGAGTGGGTGGGTGGGTGGGTGTGTGGGTGAGTGGGTGGGTGAGTGAGTTAGTGAGTGAGTGAGTGAGTGAGTGAGTGAGTGAGTGGGTGAGTGCGTGAGTGGGTGGGTGGGTGGGTGAGTGGGTGAGTGGGTGAGTGGGTGAGTGGGTGAGTGGGTGAGTGGGTGAGTGGGTGAGTGAGTGGGTGGGTGGGTGAGTGGGTGGGTAATTGGGTGAGTGATTGATTGAGTGGGTGAGTGAGTGGGTGAGTGAGCGAGCGAGTGGGTGAGTGAGTGGGTGAGTGAGTGTGTGTGTGAGTGAGTGAGTGGGTGGGTGAGTGGGTGGGTGGGTGGGTGGGTGGGTGAGTGAGTGGGTGGGTGAGTGAGTGGGTGGGTGAGTGAGTGGGTGAGTGACTGAATCAGTGGGTGGGTGAGTGAGTGAGTGAGTGGGTGAGTGGGTGGGTGGGTGGGTGTGTGAGTGTGTGAGTGAGTGAGTGAGTGGGTGAGTGGGTGAGTGAGTGGGTGAGTGATTGATTGAGTAGGTGATTGGGTGGGGTGATTGAGTGAGTGGGTGAGTGAGTGAGTGAGTGGGTGGTTGGGTGGGTGAGTGGGTGGGTGGGTGGGTGGGTGGGTGAGTGAGTGAGTGGGTGGGTGGGTGGGTGGGTGAGTTGGTGGGTGAGTGAGTTGGTGGGTGAGTGAGTTGGTGGGTGAGTGGGTGGGTGGGTGGGTGGGTGGGTGGGTGGGTGAGTGGGTGAGTGGGTGAGTGGGTGAGTGGGTGAGTGGGTGAGTGGGTGAGTGGGTGAGTGGGTGAGTGGGTGAGTGGGTGAGTGAGTGGGTGAGTGAGTGAGTAAGTGGGTGGGTGAGTGAGTGAGTGAGTGAGTGGGTGAGTGAGTGAGTGGGTGAGTGAGTGAGTGGGTGAGTGATTGATTGGGTGAGTGATTGATTGGGTGAGTGATTGAGTGGGTGAGTGAGTGGGTGAGTGATTGAGTGAGTGAGTGGGTGAGTGGGTGGGTGAGTGAGTGAGTGGGTGAGTGAGTGGGTGAGTGAGTGGGTGAGTGAGTGAGTGATTGATTGATTGAGTGATTGATTGAGTGGGTGAGTGAGTGGGTGAGTGGGTGAGTGAGTGGGTGAGTGAGTGAGTGCGTAGGTGGGTGAGTGGGTGAGTGAGTGGGTGTGTGGGTGGGTGGGTGGGTAGGTGATTGATTGAGTGGGTGATTGAGTGAGTGAGTGGGTGAGTGGGTAAGTGAGTGGGTGGGTAAGTGAGTGGGTGAGTGAGTGAGTGGGTGAGTGGGTGGGTGAGTGGGTGGGTGAGTGAGTGAGTGGGTGAGTGAGTGTGTGGGTCAGTGAGTGAGTGGGTGAGTGAGTGGGTGAGTGAGTGAGTGGGTGAGTGGGTGGGTGAGTGATTGATTGATTAAGTGAGTGAGTGGGTGAGTGAGTGGGTGAGTGAGTGGGTGAGTGAGTGAGTGGGTGGGTGAATGGGTGAGTGAGTGAGTGGGTGAATAAGTGATTGATTGATTGAGTGGGTGAGTGGGTGAGTGAGTGAGTGGGTGAATAAGTGATTGATTGATTGATTGAGTGGGTGAGTGGGTGAGTGAGTGAGTGGGTGAGTGAGTGGGTGAATAAGTGATTGATTGATTGATTGAGTGGGTGAGTGGGTGAGTGAGTGAGTGAGTGGGTGAGTGAGTGGGTGAGTGGTTGGGTGGGTGGTTCGGTGGGTGAGTGAGTGGGTGAGTGAGTGAGTGAGTGAGTGAGTGCGTGGGTGAGTGAGTGGGTGGGTGAGTGGGTGAGTGAGTGGGTGAGTGGGTGGGTGGGTGGGTAAGTGATTGATTGAGTTGGTGATTGAGTGGGTGATTGAGTGAGTGAGTGGGTGAGTGAGTGAGTGAGTGAGTGAGTGAGTGAGTGGGTGAGTGGGTGGGTGAGTGGGTGGGTGAGTGGGTGGGTGAGTGGGTGGGTGAGTGGGTGGGTGAGTGGGTGGGTGGGTGAGTGGGTGGGTGGGTGAGTGGGTGGGTGAGTGGGTGGGTGAGTGGGTGATTGAGTGGGTGATTGAGTGGGTGATTGAGTGGGTGGGTGGGTGAGTGGGTGAGTGGATGGGTGAGTGGATGGGTGAGTGGATGGGTGGGTGGGCGTGTGAGTGAGTGGGTGAGTGGGTGAGTGATTGATTGAGTAGGTGATTGAGTGGGTGATTGAGTGAGTGAATGCGTGGGTGAGTGAGTGGGTGAGTGGGTGGGTGAGTGAGTGGGTGAGTGAGTGGGTGAGTGAGTGGGTGAGTGAGTGGGTGAGTGAGTGGGTGAGTGAGTGGGTGAGTGGGTGGGTGGGTGGGTGTGTGAGTGTGTGAGTGTGTGAGTGTGTGAGTGAGTGAGTGGGTGAGTGAGTGGGTGAGTGATTGATTGAGTAGGTGATTGAGTGGGTGATTGAGTGAGTGAGTGGGTGAGTGAGTGAGTGAGTGGGTGGGTGGGTGGGTGAGTGGGTGGGTGGGTGGGTGAGTGAGTGAGTGGGTGAGTGGGTGAGTGGGTGGGTGAGTGAATTGGTGGGTGAGTGAGTTGGTGGGTGAGTGGGTGGGTGAGTGGGTGGGTGAGTGGGTGGGTGAGTGGGTGGGTGGGTGAATGGGTGGGTGGGTGAGTGGGTGAGTGAGTGAGTGAGTGAGTGAGTGGGTGAGTGAGTGAGTAAGTGGGTGAGTGAGTGGGTGAGTGATTGATTGGGTGAGTGATTGATTGGGTGAGTGATTGATTGGATGAGTGAGTGGGTGAGTGGGTGAGTGATTGAGTGATTGAGTGGGTGAGTGAGTCAGTGATTGAGTGAGTGAGTGGGTGGGTGAGTGAGTGAGTGGGTGGGTGAGTGAGTGGGTGGGTGAGTGGGTGGGTGAGTGAGTGGGTGAGTGCGTGGGTGAGTGAGTGGGTGAGTGAGTGATTGATTGATTGAGTGATTGATTGAGTGGGTGAGTGAGTGGGTGAGTGAGTGGGTGAGTAGTTGGGTGGGTGGTTCGGTGGGTGAGTGAGTGGGTGAGTGAGTGGGTGAGTGAGTGAGTGCGTAGGTGAGTGAGTGGGTGAGTGGGTGGGTGGGTGGGTAGGTGATTGATTGAGTAGGTGATTGAGTGGGTGATTGAGTGAGTGGGTGAGTGGGTGGGTGAGTGAGTGAGTGGGTAAGTGAGTGGGTGGGTAAGTGAGTGGGTGAGTGAGTGAGTGGGTGAGTGGGTGGGTGAGTGGGTGGGTGAGTGAGTGAGTGAGTGAGTGGGTGAGTGAGTGGGTGGGTGAGTGAGTGGGTGAGTGAGTGGGTGAGTGAGTGAGTGGGTGAGTGGGTGGGTGAGTGATTGATTGATTGAGTGAGTGGGTGAGTGAGTGGGTGAGTGAGTGGGTGAGTGAGTGAGTGGGTGGGTGAATGGGTGAGTGAGTGGGTGAGTGGGTGAGTGAGTGAGTGAGTGGGTGAGTAAGTGATTGATTGATTGATTGAGTGGGTGAGTGGGTGAGTGGGTGGGTGGGTGGGTGAGTGAATTGGTGGGTGAGTGAGTTGGTGGGTGAGTGGGTGGGTGAGTGGGTGGGTGAGTGGGTGGGTGGGTGAGTGGGTGGGTGAGTGAATTGGTGGGTGAGTGAGTTGGTGGGTGAGTGGATGGGTGAGTGGGTGGGTGAGTGGGTGGGTGGGTGAGTGGGTGGGTGGGTGAGTGGGTGAGTGAGTGAGTGAGTGAGTGAGTGAGTGGGTGAGTGAGTGAGTGGGTGAGTGAGTAAGTGGGTGAGTGAGTGAGTGGGTGAGTGATTGATTGGGTGAGTGATTGATTGGGTGAGTGATTGATTGGATGAGTGAGTGGGTGAGTGGGTGAGTGATTGAGTGATTGAGTGGGTGAGTGAGTCAGTGATTGAGTGGGTGAGTGGGTGGGTGAGTGAGTGAGTGGGTGGGTGAGTGAGTGGGTGGGTGAGTGAGTGGGTGGGTGAGTGAGTGGGTGAGTGAGTGGGTGAGTGAGTGGGTGAGTGAGTGGGTGAGTGAGTGATTGATTGATTGAGTGATTGATTGAGTGGGTGAGTGAGTGGGTGAGTGAGTGGGTGAGTAGTTGGGTGGGTGGTTCGGTGGGTGAGTGAGTGGGTGAGTGAGTGAGTGCGTAGGTGAGTGAGTGGGTGGGTGAGTGGGTGAGTGAGTGGGTGAGTGGGTGGGTGGGTGGGTAGGTGATTGATTGAGTAGGTGATTGAGTGGGTGATTGAGTGAGTGAGTGGGTGAGTGGGTGGGTGAGTGAGTGAGTGGGTAAGTGAGTGGGTGGGTGGGTGGGTGAGTGGGTGGGAGAGTGAGTGAGTGGGTGAGTGAGTGGGTGGGTGAGTGAGTGGGTGAGTGAGTGGGTGAGTGAGTGGGTGAGTGAGTGAGTGGGTGGGTGGGTGGGTGAGTGATTGATTGATTGAGTGAGTGGGTGAGTGAGTGGGTGAGTGAGTGAGTGAGTGAGTGGGTGGGTGAATGGGTGAGTGAGTGGGTGAGTGGGTGAGTGAGTGAGTGAGTGGGTGAGTAAGTGATTGATTGATTGATTGAGTGGGTGAGTGAGTGAGTGAGTGGGTGAATAAGTGATTGATTGATTGATTGAGTGGGTGAGTGGGTGAGTGAGTGAGTGGGTGAGTGAGTGGGTGAATAAGTGATTGATTGATTGATTGAGTGGATGAGTGGGTGAGTGAGTGAGTGATGGGGTGAGTGAGTGGGTGAGTGAGTGAGTGGGTGAGTGAGTGAGTGAGTGGGTGGGTGGGTGGGTGGGTGAGTGAGTGAGTGAGTGGGTGGGTGGGTGGGTGGGTGGGTGAGTGGGTGGGTGGGTGAGTGGGTGGGTAATTGGGTGAGTGATTGATTGAGTGGGTGAGTGAGTGGGTGAGTGAGTGGGTGAGTGAGTGAGTGAGTGGGTGAGTGAGTGGGTGGGTGGGTGGGTGGGTGGGTGAGTGAGTGAGTGGGTGGGTGAGTGGGTGGGTGGGTGAGTGAGTTAGTTAGTGAGTGAGTGAGTGGGTGAGTGCGTGAGTGGGTGGGTGGGTGGGTGGGTGGGTGAGTGCGTGAGTGGGTGGGTGGGTGGGTGAGTGAGTGAGTGGGTGGGTGGGTGGGTGGGTGGGTGAGTGGGTGGGTGGGTGAGTGGGTGGGTAATTGGGTGAGTGATTGATTGAGTGGGTGAGTGAGTGGGTGAGTGAGCGAGCGAGTGGGTGAGTGAGTGGGTGAGTGAGTGGGTGTGTGAGTGAGTGAGTGGGTGGGTGAGTTGGTGGGTGAGTGAGTGAGTGGGTGGGTGAGTGAGTGGGTGGGTGAGTGAGTGGGTGAGTGACTGAATCAGTGGGTGGGTGAGTGAGTGAGTGGGTGAGTGGGTGGGTGGGTGTGTGAGTGAGTGAGTGGGTGGGTGAGTGAGTGGGTGAGTGATTGATTGAGTAGGTGATTGGGTGGGTGATTGAGTGAGTGGGTGGGTGGGTGAGTGGGTGGGTGGGTGGGTGGGTGGGTGAGTGAGTGGGTGGGTGGGTGAGTGGGTGGGTGGGTGGGTGGGTGAGTGAGTTGGTGGGTGAGTGAGTTGGTGGGTGAGTGAGTTGGTGGGTGAGTGAGTTGGTGGGTGAGTGAGTTGGTGGGTGAGTGAGTTGGTGGGTGAGTGAGTTGGTGGGTGAGTGAGTTGGTGGGTGAGTGGGTGGGTGAGTGAGTGAGTGAGTGAGTGAGTGGGTGGGTGAGTGAGTGAGTGGGTGAGTGATTGATTGGGTGAGTGATTGATTGGGTGAGTGATTGATTGGGTGAGTGAGTGGGTGAGTGGGTGAGTGATTGAGTGATTTAGTGGGTGAGTGAGTCAGTGATTGAGTGGGTGAGTGGGTGGGTGAGTGAGTGAGTGGGTGGGTGAGTGAGTGGGTGGGTGAGTGGGTGGGTGGGTGGGTGGGTGGGTGGGTGGGTGGGTGGGTGGGTGGGTGGGTGGGTGGGTGAGTGAGTGAGTGAGTGAGTGGGTGGGTGGGTGGGTGGGTGAGTGGGTGGGTGGGTGAGTGGGTGGGTGGGTGAGTGGGTGGGTGGGTGGGTTGGTGGGTGAGTGAGTTGGTGGGTGAGTGGGTGGGTGAGTGGGTGGGTGAGTGGGTGGGTGGGTGAGTGGGTGGGTGGGTGAGTGGGTGAGTGAGTGAGTGGGTGAGTGAGTGGGTGAGTGAGTAAGTGGGTGGGTGAGTGAGTGAGTGAGTGGGTGAGTGATTGATTGGGTGAGTGATTGATTGGGTGAGTGAGTGGGTGAGTGGGTGAGTGGGTGAGTGATTGAGTGATTTAGTGGGTGAGTGAGTCAGTGATTGAGTGGGTGGGTGAGTGAGTGAGTGGGTGGGTGAGTGGGTGAGTGAGTGAGTGGGTGAGTAAGTGGGTGAGTGAGTGGGTGAGTGAGTGATTGATTGATTGAGTGATTGATTGAGTGGGTGAGTGAGTGGGTGAGTGAGTGATTGATTGATTGAGTGGGTGAGTGAGTGGGTGAGTGAGTGGGTGAGTGAGTGGGTGAGTAGTTGGGTGGGTGGTTCGGTGGGTGAGTGAGTGGGTGAGTGAGTGAGTGGGTGAGTGAGTGAGTGAGTGCGTAGGTGAATGAGTGGGTGGGTGAGTGGATGAGTGAGTGGGTGTGTGGGTGGGTGGGTGGGTAGGTGATTGATTGAGTGGGTGATTGAGTGAGTGAGTGAGTATGTGGGTGAGTGAGTGGGTAAGTGAGTGGGTGGGTAAGTGAGTGAGTGAGTGAGTGGGTGGGTGGGTGGGTGGGTGAGTGGGTGGGTGGGTGGGTGGGTGGGTGGGTGGGTGGGTGAGTGAGTGGGTGGGTGGGTGGGTGAGTGGGTGGGTGAGTGAGTTGGTGGGTGAGTGAGTTGGTGGGTGAGTGAGTTGGTGGGTGAGTGGGTGGGTGAGTGGGTGGGTGGGGGAGTGGGTGGGTGGGTGAGTGGGTGGGTGGGTGGGTGAGTGGGTGAGTGAGTGAGTGGGTGAGTGAGTGAGTGGGTGAGTGAGTAAGTGGGTGGGTGAGTGAGTGAGTGAGTGGGTGAGTGATTGATTGGGTGAGTGATTGATTGGGTGAGTGAGTGGGTGAGTGGGTGAGTGATTGAGTGATTTAGTGGGTGAGTGAGTCAGTGATTGAGTGGGTGGGTGAGTGAGTGAGTGGGTGGGGTGAGTGAGTGGGTGGGTGAGTGGGTGGGTGAGTGAGTGAGTGGGTGAGTAAGTGGGTGAGTGAGTGGGTGAGTGAGTGATTGATTGATTGAGTGATTGATTGAGTGGGTGAGTGAGTGGGTGAGTGAGTGGGTGAGTAGTTGGGTGGGTGGTTCGGTGGGTGAGTGAGTGGGTGAGTGAGTGAGTGAGTGGGTGAGTGAGTGAGTGCGTAGGTGAGTGAGTGGGTGGGTGAGTGGGTGGGTGAGTGGGTGAGTGAGTGGGTGTGTGGGTGGGTGGGTGGGTAGGTGATTGATTGAGTGGGTGATTGAGTGAGTGAGTGGGTGAGTGAGTGGGTAAGTGAGTGGGTGGGTAAGTGAGTGGGTGAGTGAGTGAGTGGGTGAGTGGGTGGGTGAGTGGGTGGGTGAGTGAGTGAGTGGGTGAGTGAGTGGGTGGGTGAGTGAGTGGGTGAGTGCGTGGGTGAGTGAGTGGGTGAGTGGGTGGGTGAGTGATTGATTGATTAAGTGAGTGAGTGGGTGAGTGAGTGGGTGAGTGAGTGAGTGAGTGAGTGAGTGGGTGGGTGAATGGGTGAGTGAGTGAGTGAGTGGGTGAGTAAGTGATTGATTGATTGATTGAGTGGGTGAGTGGGTGAGTGAGTGAGTGGGTGAATAAGTGATTGATTGATTGATTGAGTGGGTGAGTGGGTGAGTGAGTGAGTGGGTGAGTGAGTGGGTGAATAAGTGATTGATTGATTGATTGAGTGGGTGAGTGGGTGAGTGGGTGAGTGAGTGGGTGAGTGAGTGAGTGAGTGGGTGGGTGGGTGGGTGAGTGAGTGAGTGGGTGGGTGGGTGTTTGAGTGGGTGGGTAATTGGGTGAGTGATTGATTGAGTGGGTGAGTGAGTGAGTGAGTGGGTGGGTGGGTGGGTGGGTGAGTGGGTGGGTGAGTGGGTGGGTGAGTGGGTGGGTGAGTGGGTGGGTGGGTGAGTGGGTGAGTGAGTGGGTGAGTGAGTGAGTGGGTGGGTGGGTGGGTGGGTGGGTGGGTGGGTGGGTGGGTGAGTGGGTGGGTGAGTGAGTTGGTGGGTGAGTGAGTTGGTGGGTGAGTGAGTTGGTGGGTGAGTGGGTGGGTGAGTGGGTGGGTGAGTGGGTGAGTGAGTGAGTGAGTGAGTGAGTGGGTGAGTGAGTGAGTGGGTGAGTGAGTAAGTGGGTGAGTGAGTGGGTGAGTGATTGATTGGGTGAGTGATTGATTGGGTGAGTGATTGATTGGGTGAGTGAGTGGGTGAGTGGGTGAGTGATTGAGTGATTGAGTGGGTGAGTGAGTCAGTGATTGAGTGGGTGAGTGGGTGGGTGAGTGAGTGGGTGGGGTGAGTGGGTGGGTGAGTGAGTGGGTGAGTGAGTGGGTGGGTGAGTGGGTGGGTGGGTGAGTGGGTGGGTGAGTGGGTGGGTGGGTGAGTGGGTGGGTGGGTGAGTGGGTGGGTGAGTGGGTGAGTGAGTGGGTGAGTGAGTGAGTGAGTGGGTGAGTGAGTGGGTGAGTGAGTAAGTGGGTGGGTGAGTGAGTGAGTGAGTGGGTGAGTGATTGATTGGGTGAGTGATTGATTGGGTGAGTGAGTGGGTGAGTGGGTGAGTGGGTGAGTGATTGAGTGATTTAGTGGGTGAGTGAGTCAGTGATTGAGTGGGTGGGTGAGTGAGTGAGTGGGTGGGTGAGTGAGTGGGTGGGTGAGTGGGTGGGTGAGTGAGTGAGTGGGTGAGTAAGTGGGTGAGTGAGTGGGTGAGTGAGTGATTGATTGATTGAGTGATTGATTGAGTGGGTGAGTGAGTGGGTGAGTGAGTGGGTGAGTAGTTGGGTGGGTGGTTCGGTGGGTGAGTGAGTGAGTGCGTAGGTGAGTGAGTGGGTGGGTGAGTGGGTGAGTGAGTGGGTGTGTGGGTGGGTGGGTGGGTAGGTGATTGATTGAGTGGGTGATTGAGTGAGTGAGTGGGTGAGTGAGTGGGTAAGTGAGTGGGTGGGTAAGTGAGTGGGTGAGTGAGTGAGTGGGTGAGTGGGTGGGTGAGTGGGTGGGTGAGTGAGTGAGTGGGTGGGTGAGTGAGTGGGTGAGTGCGTGGGTGAGTGAGTGAGTGGGTGAGTGGGTGGGTGAGTGATTGATTGATTAAGTGAGTGAGTGGGTGAGTGAGTGGGTGAGTGAGTGGGTGAGTGAGTGAGTGGGTGGGTGAATGGGTGAGTGAGTGAGTGAGTGGGTGAGTGAGTGAGTGAGTGGGTGAGTAAGTGATTGATTGATTGATTGAGTGGGTGAGTGGGTGAGTGAGTGAGTGGGTGAATAAGTGATTGATTGATTGATTGAGTGGGTGAGTGGGTGAGTGGGTGGGTGAGTGAGTGGGTGAGTGAGTGGGTGAGTGAGTGAGTGAGTGAGTGAGTGGGTGGGTGGGTGAGTGAGTGAGTGAGTGAGTGAGTGGGTGGGTGGGTGGGTGGGTGAGTGAGTGAGTGAGTGAGTGGGTGAGTGAGTGGGTGAGTGAGTGGGTGAGTGAGTGAGTGAGTGAGTGGGTGGGTGGGTGGGTGAGTGAGTGAGTGAGTGAGTGGGTGAGTGGGTGGGTAATTGGGTGAGTGATTGATTGAGTGGGTGAGTGAGTGAGTGAGTGGGTGAGTGGGTGAGTGAGTGAGTGAGTGAGTGGGTGGGTGGGTGGGTGAGTGAGTGAGTGAGTGAGTGGGTGAGTGGGTGGGTAATTGGGTGAGTGATTGATTGAGTGGGTGAGTGAGTGAGTGAGTGAGTGGGTGAGTGGGTGAGTGAGTGAGTGAGTGAGTGGGTGGGTGGGTGGGTGGGTGGGTGAGTGGTGGGTGAGTGGGTGGGTGAGTGGGTGGGTGAGTGGGTGGGTGGGTGAGTGGGTGGGTGAGTGGGTGGGTGGGTGGGTGGGTGGGTGAGTTGGTGGGTGAGTGAGTTGGTGGGTGAGTGAGTTGGTGGGTGAGTGAGTTGGTGGGTGAGTGAGTTGGTGGGTGAGTGGGTGGGTGAGTGGGTGGGTGAGTGGGTGGGTGGGTGAGTGAGTGAGTGGGTGAGTGAGTGGGTGAGTGATTGATTGGGTGAGTGATTGATTGGGTGAGTGATTGATTGGGTGAGTGATTGAGTGATTGAGTGGGTGAGTGAGTCAGTGATTGAGTGGGTGAGTGGGTGGGTGAGTGGGTGGGTGAGTGAGTGGGTGAGTGAGTGGGTGGGTGAGTGGGTGAGTGGGTGAGTGAGTGAGTGGGTGAGTGAGTGAGTGAGTGAGTGGGTGAGTGAGTAAGTGGGTGAGTGAGTGAGTGGGTGAGTGATTGATTGGGTGAGTGATTGATTGGGTGAGTGATTGATTGGATGAGTGAGTGGGTGAGTGGGTGAGTGAGTGGGTGAGTGGGTGAGTGATTGAGTGATTGAGTGGGTGAGTGAGTCAGTGATTGAGTGGGTGAGTGGGTGGGTGAGTGAGTGAGTGGGTGGGTGAGTGAGTGGGTGGGTGAGTGGGTGGGTGAGTGGGTGGGTGAGTGAGTGGGTGAGTGAGTGGGTGAGTGAGTGGGTGAGTGAGTGATTGATTGATTGAGTGATTGATTGAGTGGGTGAGTGAGTGGGTGAGTGAGTGGGTGAGTAGTTGGGTGGGTGGTTCGGTGGGTGAGTGAGTGGGTGAGTGAGTGAGTGCGTAGGTGAGTGAGTGGGTGGGTGAGTGGGTGAGTGAGTGGGTGAGTGGGTGGGTGGGTGGGTAGGTGATTGATTGAGTAGGTGATTGAGTGGGTGATTGAGTGAGTGAGTGAGTGGGTGAGTGGGTGGGTGAGTGAGTGAGTGGGTAAGTGAGTGGGTGGGTGGGTGAGTGGGTGGGAGAGTGAGTGAGTGGGTGAGTGAGTGGGTGGGTGAGTGAGTGGGTGAGTGAGTGGGTGAGTGAGTGAGTGGGTGAGTGGGTGGGTGAGTGATTGATTGATTGAGTGAGTGGGTGAGTGGGTGAGTGAGTGGGTGAGTGAGTGGGTGAGTGAGTGAGTGGGTGGGTGAATGGGTGAGTGAGTGGGTGAGTGGGTGAGTGAGTGAGTGGGTGAGTAAGTGATTGATTGATTGAGTGGGTGAGTGAGTGAGTGAGTGGGTGAATAAGTGATTGATTGATTGATTGAGTGGGTGAGTGGGTGAGTGAGTGAGTGGGTGAGTGAGTGGGTGAATAAGTGATTGATTGATTGATTGAGTGGATGAGTGGGTGAGTGAGTGAGTGATGGGGTGAGTGAGTGGGTGAGTGAGTGAGTGGGTGAGTGAGTGAGTGAGTGGGTGGGTGGGTGGGTGAGTGAGTGAGTGAGTGGGTGGGTGGGTGAGTGGGTGGGTGGGTGAGTGGGTGGGTAATTGGGTGAGTGATTGATTGAGTGGGTGAGTGAGTGGGTGAGTGAGTGGGTGAGTGAGTGAGTGAGTGAGTGAGTGGGTGGGTGAGTGGGTGGGTGAGTGAGTGAGTGGGTGAGTGGGTGGGTGGGTGGGTGAGTGAGTGGGTGGGTGAGTGGGTGGGTGGGTGAGTGAGTTAGTTAGTGAGTGAGTGAGTGAGTGGGTGAGTGCGTGAGTGGGTGGGTGGGTGGGTGGGTGAGTGAGTGAGTGAGTGGGTGGGTGGGTGAGTGGGTGGGTGGGTGGGTGAGTGAGTGAGTGGGTGGGTGGGTGAGTGGGTGGGTGAGTGAGCGAGCGAGTGGGTGAGTGAGTGGGTGAGTGAGTGGGTGTGTGAGTGAGTGAGTGGGTGGGTGGGTGGGTGGGTGGGTGAGTGAGTGAGTGAGTGGGTGGGTGAGTGAGTGAGTGGGTGAGTGACTGAATCAGTGGGTGGGTGAGTGAGTGAGTGGGTGAGTGGGTGGGTGGGTGGGTGTGTGAGTGTGTGAGTGAGTGAGTGGGTGGGTGAGTGAGTGGGTGAGTGATTGATTGAGTAGGTGATTGGGTGGGTGATTGAGTGAGTGGGTGGGTGGGTGGGTGGGTGGGTGAGTGGGTGGGTGGGTGGGTGGGTGAGTGGGTGGGTGGGTGGGTGGGTGGGTGAGTGAGTGGGTGGGTGGGTGGGTGGGTGGGTGAGTGAGTTGGTGGGTGAGTGAGTTGGTGGGTGAGTGAGTTGGTGGGTGAGTGGGTGGGTGAGTGGGTGGGTGAGTGGGTGGGTGGGTGAGTGGGTGGGTGGGTGGGTGAGTGGGTGGGTGGGTGGGTGAGTGGGTGAGTGAGTGAGTGAGTGAGTGAGTGGGTGAGTGAGTGAGTGAGTGGGTGAGTGAGTGAGTGAGTGGGTGGGTGAGTGAGTGAGTGAGTGGGTGAGTGATTGATTGGGTGAGTGATTGATTGGGTGAGTGAGTGGGTGAGTGGGTGAGTGATTGAGTGATTTAGTGGGTGAGTGAGTCAGTGATTGAGTGGGTGAGTGGGTGGGTGAGTGAGTGAGTGGGTGGGTGAGTGAGTGGGTGGGTGAGTGGGTGGGTGAGTGAGTGGGTGAGTGAGTGGGTGAGTGAGTGGGTGAGTGAGTGGGTGAGTGAGTGGGTGAGTGAGTGGGTCAGTAGTTGGGTGGGTGGTTCGGTGGGTGAGTGAGTGGGTGAGTGAGTGAGTGAGTGAGTGAGTGAGTGGGTGAGTGAGTGAGTGAGTGCATAGGTGAATGAGTGGGTGGGTGAGTGGGTGAGTGAGTGGGTGGGTGGGTGGGTAGGTGATTGATTGAGTGGGTGATTGAGTGAGTGAGTGGGTGAGTATGTGGGTGAGTGAGTGGGTAAGTGAGTGGGTGGGTAAGTGAGTGGGTGAGTGAGTGGGTGGGTGGGTGGGTGGGTGAGTGGGTGGGTGGGTGGGTGGGTGGGTGAGTGAGTGAGTGAGTGAGTGAGTGGGTGGGTGGGTGGGTGAGTGGGTGGGTGAGTGAGTTGGTGGGTGAGTGAGTTGGTGGGTGAGTGGGTGGGTGAGTGGGTGGGTGAGTGGGTGGGTGAGTGGGTGGGTGGGTGAGTGGGTGGGTGGGTGAGTGGGTGAGTGAGTGAGTGAGTGAGTGGGTGAGTGAGTAAGTGGGTGGGTGAGTGAGTGAGTGGGTGAGTGATTGATTGGGTGAGTGATTGATTGGGTGAGTGAATGGGTGAGTGGGTGAGTGATTGAGTGATTTAGTGGGTGAGTGAGTCAGTGATTGAGTGGGTGGGTGAGTGAGTGAGTGGGTGGGTGAGTGGGTGGGTGAGTGGGTGGGTGAGTGAGTGAGTGGGTGAGTAAGTGGGTGAGTGAGTGGGTGAGTGAGTGATTGATTGATTGAGTGATTGATTGAGTGGGTGAGTGAGTGGGTGAGTGAGTGGGTGAGTAGTTGGGTGGGTGGTTCGGTGGGTGAGTGAGTGGGTGAGTGAGTGAGTGAGTGAGTGGGTGAGTGAGTGAGTGCGTAGGTGAGTGAGTGGGTGGGTGAGTGGGTGAGTGTGTGGGTGGGTGGGTAGGTGATTGATTGAGTGGGTGATTGAGTGAGTGAGTGGGTGAGTGAGTGGGTAAGTGAGTGGGTGGGTAAGTGAGTGGGTGAGTGAGTGAGTGGGTGAGTGGGTGGGTGAGTGGGTGGGTGAGTGAGTGAGTGAGTGGGTGAGTGAGTGGGTGGGTGGGTGAGTGAGTGGGTGAGTGCGTGGGTGAGTGAGTGGGTGAGTGGGTGGGTGAGTGATTGATTGATTAAGTGAGTGAGTGGGTGAGTGGGTGAGTGAGTGGGTGAGTGAGTGGGTGGGTGAATGGGTGAGTGAGTGGGTGAGTGAGTGAGTGAGTGAGTGGGTGAGTAAGTGATTGATTGATTGATTGAGTGGGTGAGTGGGTGAGTGAGTGAGTGGGTGAATAAGTGATTGATTGATTGATTGAGTGGGTGAGTGGGTGAGTGAGTGAGTGAGTGGGTGAGTGAGTGGGTGAATAAGTGATTGATTGAGTGGGTGAGTGGGCGAGTGAGTGAGTGAGTGGGTGGGTGGGTGAGTGAGTGAGTGGGTGGGTGAGTGGGTGGGTAATTGGGTGAGTGATTGATTGAGTGGGTGAGTGGGTGAGTGAGTGAGTGAGTGAGTGGGTGGGTGAGTGGGTGGGTGAGTGGGTGGGTGGGTGGGTGAGTGGGTGGGTGAGTGAGTTGGTGGGTGAGTGAGTTGGTGGGTGAGTGAGTTGGTGGGTGAGTGGGTGGGTGAGTGGGTGGGTGGGTGAGTGGGTGAGTGAGTGAGTGAGTGAGTGAGTGAGTGGGTGAGTGAGTGAGTGAGTGGGTGAGTGAGTAAGTGGGTGAGTGAGTGGGTGAGTGATTGATTGGGTGAGTGATTGATTGGGTGAGTGATTGATTGGGTGAGTGAGTGGGTGAGTGGGTGAGTGATTGAGTGATTGAGTGGGTGAGTGAGTCAGTGATTGAGTGGGTGAGTGGGTGGGTGAGTGAGTGGGTGGGTGAGTGGGTGGGTGAGTGAGTGGGTGAGTGAGTGAGTGGGTGAGTGAGTGGGTGAGTGAGTGATTGATTGATTGAGTAATTGATTGAGTGGGTGAGTGAGTGGGTGAGTGAGTGGGTGAGTAGTTGGGTGGGTGGTTCGGTGGGTGAGTGAGTGGGTGAGTGAGTGAGTGGGTGAGTGAGTGAGTGCGTAGGTGAGTGAGTGGGTGGGTGAGTGGGTGAGTGAGTGGGTGAGTGGGTGGGTGGGTGGGTAGGTGATTGATTGAGTAGGTGATTGAGTGGGTGATTGAGTGAGTGAGTGGGTGAGTGGGTGGGTGAGTGAGTGAGTGAGTGGGTGAGTGGGTGGGTGAGTGGGTGGGTGAGTGAGTGAGTGGGTGAGTGGGTGGGTGAGTGAGTGGGTGAGTGAGTGGGTGAGTGAGTGAGTGGGTGAGTGGGTGGGTGAGTGATTGATTGATTGATTGAGTGAGTGGGTGAGTGAGTGGGTGAGTGAGTGGGTGAGTGAGTGAGTGGGTGGGTGAATGGGTGAGTGAGTGGGTGAGTGGGTGAGTGAGTGAGTGAGTGGGTGAGTAAGTGATTGATTGATTGATTGAGTGGGTGAGTGGGTGAGTGAGTGAGTGAGTGGGTGAATAAGTGATTGATTGATTGATTGAGTGGGTGAGTGGGTGAGTGAGTGGGTGAATAAGTGATTGATTGATTGATTGAGTGGATGAGTGGGTGAGTGAGTGAGTGATGGGGTGAGTGAGTGGGTGAGTGAGTGAGTGAGTGGGTGAGTGAGTGGGTGGGTGGGTGGGTGGGTGGGTGAGTGAGTGAGTGAGTGGGTGGGTGGGTGGGTTGGTGGGTGGGTGGGTGGGTGGGTGGGTGAGTGGGTGGGTAATTGGGTGAGTGATTGATTGAGTGGGTGAGTGAGTGGCTGAGTGAGTGGGTGAGTGAGTGGGTGAGTGGGTGGGTGGGTGAGTGAGTGGGTGGGTGAGTGAGTGGGTGAGTGGGTGGGTGGGTGGGTGGGTGAGTGAGTGGGTGGGTGGGTGGGTGGGTGGGTGGGTGAGTGAGTGAGTGGGTGGGTGGGTGTTTGAGTGGGTGGGTAATTGGGTGAGTGATTGATTGAGTGGGTGAGTGAGTGAGTGAGTGAGTGAGTGGGTGGGTGGGTGGGTGAGTGGGTGGGTGAGTGGGTGGGTGAGTGGGTGGGTGAGTGGGTGGGTGGGTGAGTGGGTGAGTGAGTGGGTGAGTGAGTGAGTGGGGTGGGTGGGTGGGTGGGTGGGTGGGTGGGTGGGTGAGTGGGTGGGTGAGTGAGTTGGTGGGTGAGTGAGTTGGTGGGTGAGTGAGTTGGTGGGTGAGTGGGTGGGTGAGTGGGTGGGTGAGTGAGTGGGTGGGTGGGTGGGTGGGTGGGTGGGTGGGTGGGTGGGTGAGTGGGTGGGTGAGTGAGTTGGTGGGTGAGTGAGTTGGTGGGTGAGTGAGTTGGTGGGTGAGTGGGTGGGTGAGTGGGTGGGTGAGTGGGTGGGTGAGTGAGTGAGTGGGTGAGTGACTGAATCAGTGGGTGGGTGAGTGAGTGAGTGGGTGAGTGGGTGGGTGGGTGGGTGTGTGAGTGTGTGAGTGAGTGAGTGGGTGGGTGAGTGAGTGGGTGAGTGATTGATTGAGTAGGTGATTGGGTGGGTGATTGAGTGAGTGGGTGGGTGGGTGGGTGGGTGAGTGGGTGGGTGGGTGGGTGGGTGAGTGGGTGGGTGGGTGGGTGGGTGGGTGAGTGAGTGGGTGGGTGGGTGGGTGGGTGGGTGGGTGAGTGAGTTGGTGGGTGAGTGAGTTGGTGGGTGAGTGAGTTGGTGGGTGAGTGGGTGGGTGAGTGGGTGGGTGAGTGGGTGGGTGGGTGAGTGGGTGGGTGGGTGGGTGAGTGGGTGGGTGGGTGGGTGAGTGGGTGAGTGAGTGAGTGAGTGAGTGAGTGGGTGAGTGAGTGAGTGAGTGGGTGAGTGAGTGAGTGAGTGGGTGGGTGAGTGAGTGAGTGGGTGGGTGAGTGAGTGAGTGAGTGGGTGAGTGATTGATTGGGTGAGTGAGTGGGTGAGTGGGTGAGTGATTGAGTGATTTAGTGGGTGAGTGAGTCAGTGATTGAGTGGGTGAGTGGGTGGGTGAGTGAGTGAGTGGGTGGGTGAGTGAGTGGGTGGGTGAGTGGGTGGGTGAGTGAGTGGGTGAGTGAGTGGGTGAGTGAGTGGGTGAGTGAGTGGGTGAGTGAGTGGGTGAGTGAGTGGGTCAGTAGTTGGGTGGGTGGTTCGGTGGGTGAGTGAGTGGGGTGAGTGAGTGAGTGAGTGAGTGAGTGAGTGAGTGAGTGAGTGAGTGGGTGAGTGAGTGAGTGAGTGCATAGGTGAATGAGTGGGTGGGTGAGTGGGTGAGTGAGTGGGTGGGTGGGTGGGTAGGTGATTGATTGAGTGGGTGATTGAGTGAGTGAGTGGGTGAGTATGTGGGTGAGTGAGTGGGTAAGTGAGTGGGTGGGTAAGTGAGTGGGTGAGTGAGTGGGTGGGTGGGTGGGTGGGTGAGTGGGTGGGTGGGTGGGTGGGTGAGTGAGTGAGTGAGTGAGTGAGTGGGTGGGTGGGTGGGTGAGTGGGTGGGTGAGTGAGTTGGTGGGTGAGTGAGTTGGTGGGTGAGTGGGTGGGTGAGTGGGTGGGTGAGTGGGTGGGTGAGTGGGTGGGTGGGTGAGTGGGTGGGTGGGTGAGTGGGTGAGTGAGTGAGTGAGTGAGTGGGTGAGTGAGTAAGTGGGTGGGTGAGTGAGTGAGTGGGTGAGTGATTGATTGGGTGAGTGATTGATTGGGTGAGTGAATGGGTGAGTGGGTGAGTGATTGAGTGATTTAGTGGGTGAGTGAGTCAGTGATTGAGTGGGTGGGTGAGTGAGTGAGTGGGTGGGTGAGTGGGTGGGTGAGTGGGTGGGTGAGTGAGTGAGTGGGTGAGTAAGTGGGTGAGTGAGTGGGTGAGTGAGTGATTGATTGATTGAGTGATTGATTGAGTGGGTGAGTGAGTGGGTGAGTGAGTGGGTGAGTAGTTGGGTGGGTGGTTCGGTGGGTGAGTGAGTGGGTGAGTGAGTGAGTGAGTGAGTGGGTGAGTGAGTGAGTGCGTAGGTGAGTGAGTGGGTGGGTGAGTGGGTGAGTGTGTGGGTGGGTGGGTAGGTGATTGATTGAGTGGGTGATTGAGTGAGTGAGTGGGTGAGTGAGTGGGTAAGTGAGTGGGTGGGTAAGTGAGTGGGTGAGTGAGTGAGTGGGTGAGTGGGTGGGTGAGTGGGTGGGTGAGTGAGTGAGTGAGTGGGTGAGTGAGTGGGTGGGTGGGTGAGTGAGTGGGTGAGTGCGTGGGTGAGTGAGTGAGTGGGTGAGTGGGTGGGTGAGTGATTGATTGATTAAGTGAGTGAGTGGGTGAGTGAGTGGGTGAGTGAGTGGGTGGGTGAATGGGTGAGTGAGTGGGTGAGTGAGTGAGTGAGTGGGTGAGTAAGTGATTGATTGATTGATTGAGTGGGTGAGTGGGTGAGTGAGTGAGTGGGTGAATAAGTGATTGATTGATTGATTGAGTGGGTGAGTGGGTGAGTGAGTGAGTGAGTGGGTGAGTGAGTGGGTGAATAAGTGATTGATTGATTGATTGAGTGGGTGAGTGGGCGAGTGAGTGAGTGAGTGGGTGGGTGGGTGAGTGAGTGAGTGGGTGGGGTGAGTGGGTGGGTAATTGGGTGAGTGATTGATTGAGTGGGTGAGTGGGTGAGTGAGTGAGTGAGTGAGTGGGTGGGTGAGTGGGTGGGTGAGTGGGTGGGTGGGTGGGTGAGTGGGTGGGTGAGTGAGTTGGTGGGTGAGTGAGTTGGTGGGTGAGTGAGTTGGTGGGTGAGTGGGTGGGTGAGTGGGTGGGTGGGTGAGTGGGTGAGTGAGTGAGTGAGTGAGTGAGTGAGTGGGTGAGTGAGTGAGTGAGTGGGTGAGTGAGTAAGTGGGTGAGTGAGTGGGTGAGTGATTGATTGGGTGAGTGATTGATTGGGTGAGTGATTGATTGGGTGAGTGAGTGGGGTGAGTGGGTGAGTGATTGAGTGATTGAGTGGGTGAGTGAGTCAGTGATTGAGTGGGTGAGTGGGTGGGTGAGTGAGTGGGTGGGTGAGTGGGTGGGTGAGTGAGTGGGTGAGTGAGTGAGTGGGTGAGTGAGTGGGTGAGTGAGTGATTGATTGATTGAGTGATTGATTGAGTGGGTGAGTGAGTGGGTGAGTGAGTGGGTGAGTAGTTGGGTGGGTGGTTCGGTGGGTGAGTGAGTGGGTGAGTGAGTGAGTGGGTGAGTGAGTGAGTGCGTAGGTGAGTGAGTGGGTGGGTGAGTGGGTGAGTGAGTGGGTGAGTGGGTGGGTGGGTGGGTAGGTGATTGATTGAGTAGGTGATTGAGTGGGTGATTGAGTGAGTGAGTGGGTGAGTGGGTGGGTGAGTGAGTGAGTGGGTGAGTGGGTGGGTGAGTGGGTGGGTGAGTGAGTGAGTGGGTGAGTGGGTGGGTGAGTGAGTGGGTGAGTGAGTGGGTGAGTGAGTGAGTGGGTGAGTGGGTGGGTGAGTGATTGATTGATTGATTGAGTGAGTGGGTGAGTGAGTGGGTGAGTGAGTGGGTGGAGTGAGTGAGTGGGTGGGTGAATGGGTGAGTGAGTGGGTGAGTGGGTGAGTGAGTGAGTGAGTGGGTGAGTAAGTGATTGATTGATTGATTGAGTGGGTGAGTGGGTGAGTGAGTGAGTGAGTGGGTGAATAAGTGATTGATTGATTGATTGAGTGGGTGAGTGGGTGAGTGAGTGGGTGAATAAGTGATTGATTGATTGATTGAGTGGATGAGTGGGTGAGTGAGTGAGTGATGGGGTGAGTGAGTGGGTGAGTGAGTGAGTGAGTGGGTGAGTGAGTGGGTGGGTGGGTGGGTGGGTGGGTGAGTGAGTGAGTGAGTGGGTGGGTGGGTGGGTGGGTTGGTGGGTGGGTGGGTGGGTGGGTGGGTGAGTGGGTGGGTAATTGGGTGAGTGATTGATTGAGTGGGTGAGTGAGTGGCTGAGTGAGTGGGTGAGTGAGTGGGTGAGTGGGTGGGTGGGTGAGTGAGTGGGTGGGTGAGTGAGTGGGTGAGTGGGTGGGTGGGTGGGTGGGTGAGTGAGTGGGTGGGTGGGTGGGTGGGTGGGTGGGTGGGTGGGTGGGTGAGTGAGTGAGTGGGTGGGTGGGTGTTTGAGTGGGTGGGTAATTGGGTGAGTGATTGATTGAGTGGGTGAGTGAGTGAGTGAGTGAGTGAGTGGGTGGGTGGGTGGGTGGGTGAGTGGGTGGGTGAGTGGGTGGGTGAGTGGGTGGGTGGGTGAGTGGGTGAGTGAGTGAGTGGGTGGGTGGGTGGGTGGGTGGGTGGGTGGGTGGGTGGGTGGGTGGGTGAGTGGGTGGGTGAGTGAGTTGGTGGGTGAGTGAGTTGGTGGGTGAGTGAGTTGGTGGGTGAGTGGGTGGGTGAGTGGGTGGGTGAGTGGTGGGTGAGTGAGTGAGTGAGTGGTGAGTGGGTGGGTGAGTGAGTGTGGGTGAGTGAGTAAGTGGGTGAGTGAGTGGGTGAGTGATTGATTGGGTGAGTGATTGATTGGGTGAGTGATTGATTGGGTGAGTGAGTGGGTGAGTGGGTGAGTGATTGAGTGATTGAGTGGGTGAGTGAGTCAGTGATTGAGTGGGTGAGTGGGTGGGTGAGTGAGTGGGTGGGTGAGTGGGTGGGTGAGTGAGTGGGTGAGTGAGTGGGTGGGTGAGTGGGTGGGTGGGTGAGTGGGTGGGTGAGTGGGTGGGTGGGTGAGTGGGTGGGTGGGTGAGTGGGTGGGTGAGTGGGTGAGTGAGTGGGTGAGTGAGTGAGTGAGTGGGTGAGTGAGTGGGTGAGTGAGTAAGTGGGTGGGTGAGTGAGTGAGTGAGTGGGTGAGTGATTGATTGGGTGAGTGATTGATTGGGTGAGTGAGTGGGTGAGTGGGTGAGTGGGTGAGTGATTGAGTGATTTAGTGGGTGAGTGAGTCAGTGATTGAGTGGGTGGGTGAGTGAGTGAGTGGGTGGGTGAGTGAGTGGGTGGGTGAGTGGGTGGGTGAGTGAGTGAGTGGGTGAGTAAGTGGGTGAGTGAGTGGGTGAGTGAGTGATTGATTGATTGAGTGATTGATTGAGTGGGTGAGTGAGTGGGTGAGTGAGTGGGTGAGTAGTTGGGTGGGTGGTTCGGTGGGTGAGTGAGTGAGTGCGTAGGTGAGTGAGTGGGTGGGTGAGTGGGTGAGTGAGTGGGTGTGTGGGTGGGTGGGTGGGTAGGTGATTGATTGAGTGGGTGATTGAGTGAGTGAGTGGGTGAGTGAGTGGGTAAGTGAGTGGGTGGGTAAGTGAGTGGGTGAGTGAGTGAGTGGGTGAGTGGGTGGGTGAGTGGGTGGGTGAGTGAGTGAGTGGGTGGGTGAGTGAGTGGGTGAGTGCGTGGGTGAGTGAGTGAGTGGGTGAGTGGGTGGGTGAGTGATTGATTGATTAAGTGAGTGAGTGGGTGAGTGAGTGGGTGAGTGAGTGGGTGAGTGAGTGAGTGAGTGGGTGAGTGAGTGAGTGAGTGGGTGAGTAAGTGATTGATTGATTGATTGAGTGGGTGAGTGGGTGAGTGAGTGAGTGGGTGAATAAGTGATTGATTGATTGATTGAGTGGGTGAGTGGGTGAGTGAGTGTGTGGGTGAGTGAGTGGGTGAATAAGTGATTGATTGTTTGATTGAGTGGGTGAGTGGGTGAGTGGGTGGGTGAGTGAGTGGGTGAGTGAGTGGGTGAGTGAGTGTGAGTGAGTGAGTGAGTGGGTGGGTGGGTGAGTGAGTGAGTGAGTGAGTGAGTGAGTGAGTGGGTGGGTGGGTGGGTGAGTGGGTGAGTGAGTGGGTGAGTGAGTGAGTGAGTGAGTGGGTGGGGTGGGTGGGTGAGTGAGTGAGTGAGTGAGTGGGTGAGTGGGTGGGTATTGGGTGAGTGATTGATTGAGTGGGTGTGTGAGTGAGTGAGTGGGTGAGTGGGTGGTGAGTGAGTGAGTGGGTGGGTGGGTGGGTGAGTGAGTGAGTGAGTGAGTGGGTGAGTGGGTGGGTAATTGGGTGAGTGATTGATTGAGTGGGTGAGTGAGTGAGTGAGTGGGTGAGTGGGTGAGTGAGTGAGTGAGTGAGTGGGTGGGTGGGTGGGTGGGTGAGTGGGTGGGTGAGTGGGTGGGTGAGTGGGTGGGTGAGGTGGGTGGGTGAGTGGGTGGGGTGAGTGGGTGGGTGGGTGGGTGGGTGGGTGGGTGAGTTGGTGGGTGAGTGAGTTGGTGGGTGAGTGAGTTGGTGGGTGAGTGAGTTGGTGGGTGAGTGGGTGGGTGAGTGGGTGGGTGAGTGGGTGGGTGGGTGAGTGAGTGAGTGGGTGAGTGAGTAAGTGGGTGAGTGAGTGGGTG
>NC_136346.1:1044202-1105080 GCF_964198595.1 Lampetra fluviatilis | reverse complement strand
ACTCACTCACCACTCACTCACTCACTCACTCACCACTCACTCACTCACCACTCACTCACTCACTCACCACTCACTCACTCACTCACCACTCACTCACTCATTCACTCACTCACTCACTCATTCATTCACTCACCACTCACTCACCCACTCACTCACTCACCACTCACTCACTCACTCACCACTCACTCACTCACTCACCACTCATTCATTCACTCACCACTCACTCACCCACTCACTCACTCATTCATTCACTCACCACTCACTCACTCACCACTCATTCACTCACTCACCACTCACTCACCACTCACTCACTCACTCACCACTCACTCACTCACCACTCACCCACTCACTCACCCACTCACCACTCACTCACCACTCACTCACTCACCACTCACTCACTCACTCACCACTCACTCACTCACCACTCACCCCCCCCCCCCACCCCCCCACCCCCCCCCCAGGCGCCAGACAGGAGGGGGCTGCGGGGTTCTTCAAGGGGGTGGCCAAGGGGCTCGTTGGGGTCGTGGCCAAACCCACCGGGGGAGTCATCGACATGGCGAGCAGCACCCTGGACGGCATCAAGAGGTCGGGGTCACGCGGGGGTCACGCGGGGGTCACGCGGGGGTCACGCGGGGGGTCACCGGGGGTCACGCGGGGTCACGGCTGGCTCGGACTGTCTGTGTGTGTCTGTGTGTGTGACTGTGTGTGTGACTGTGTGTGTGTCTGTGTGTGTGTCTGTGTGTGTGTCTGTTTGTCTGTGTGTGTGTGTGACTGTGTGTGTGTGTGTCTGTGTGTGTGTCTGTGTGTGTGTCTGTTTGTCTGTGTGTGTGTGACTGTGTGTGTGTGTCTGTGTGTGTGTCTGTGACTGTGTGTGTGTCTGTGTCTGTGTGTGTGTGTCTGTGTCTGTGTGTGTCTGTGTCTGTGTGTGTCTGTGTGTGTCTGTGTCTGTGTGCTGCAGAGTGGCTGAGTCCGTGCAGGAGGTGGTCAGGGTGAGACCTCCATGTGTGTGTCTGTGTGTGTAACTGTGTGTCACTGTGTGTGTGTGTGTCACTGTGTGTGTGTGTCTGTGTGTGTGTCACTGTGTCTGTGTGTCTGTGTGTGTGTCTGTGTGTCACTGTGTCTGTGTGTGTGTCTGTGTGTCACTGTGTGTGTGTGTCTGTGTGTGTGTTCCTGTGTGTGTGTGTCACTGTGTGTGTGTGTCTGTGTGTGTCTGTGTGTGTGTCTGTGTGTGTGTGTGTGTGTAACTGTGTGTCACTGTGTGTGTGTGTCTGTGTGTGTGTCACTGTGTCTGTGTGTATGTGTCTGTGTGTGTGTCTGTGTGTCACTGTGTCTGTGTGTCTGTGTGTGTGTCACTGTGTGTGTGTCTGTGTGTGTGTTCCTGTGTGTGTGTGTCACTGTGTGTGTGTGTCTGTGTGTGTCTGTGTGTGTGTCTGTGTGTGTCTGTGTGTGTAACTGTGTGTCACTGTGTGTGTGTGTCTGTGTGTGTGTCACTGTGTCTGTGTGTATGTGTCTGTGTGTGTGTCTGTGTTTCACTGTGTCTGTGTGTCTGTGTGTGTGTGTCTGTGTGTCACTGTGTGTGTGTGTCTGTGTGTGTGTGCCTGTGTGTGTGTGTGTGTCACTGTGTGTGTGTGTCTGTGTGTGTGTCTGTGTGTGTGTGTCTGTGTGTGTGTCTGTGTGTCACTGTGTCTGTGTGTCTGTGTGTGTGTCTGTGTGTCACTGTGTGTGTGTGTCTGTGTGTGTGTGCCTGTGTGTGTGTGTCACTGTGTGTGTGTGTCTGTGTGTGTGTCTGTGTGTGTGTGTGTGACTGTGTCTGTGTGTGTGACTGTGTGTGTGTCACTGTGTCTGTGTGTGTGTGTGACTGTGTGTGTGTCTGTGTGTGTGTGTGACTGTGTGTGTGTGTCTGTGTGTGTGTCTGTGTGTGTGTCTGTGTGTGTGTGACTGTGTGTCTGTGTGTGTGTGTCTGTGTGTGTGTCACTGTGTCTGTGTGTGTGTGTGACTGTGTGTGTGTGTCTGTGTGTGTGTCACTGTGACTGTGTGTGTGTGTGACTGTGTGTGTGTCTGTGTGTGTGTGTCTGTGTGTGTAACTGTGTGTCACTGTGTGTGTGTGTGTGTCTGTGTGTCTGTGTGTCACTGTGTGTGTGTGTGTGCCTGTGTGTGTGTGTGTCACTGTGTGTGTGTGTCTGTGTGTGTGTGTCTGTGTGTCACTGTGTCTGTGTGTCTGTGTGTGTGTCTGTGTGTCACTGTGTGTGTGTGTCTGTGTGTGTCACTGTGTGTGTGTGTGTCTGTGTGTGTGTGACTGTGTCTGTGTGTGTGTGTGTGACTGTGTCTGTGTGTGTGACTGTGTGTGTGTCACTGTGTCTGTGTCTGTGTGTGTCTGTGTGTGTGACTGTGTGTGTGTGTGTGTCTGTGTGTGTGTGTGTGTCTGTGTGTGTGTGTGTGTCTGTGTGTGTGTCTGTGTGTGTGACTGTGTGTGTCTGTGTGTCTGTGTGTGTGTCACTGTGTCTGTGTGTGTGACTGTGTGTGTGTGTGTGTCTGTGTGTGTCTGTGTGTGTGTCACTGTGACTGTGTGTGTGTGTGACTGTGTGTGTGTGTCTGTGTGTGTGTGTCTGTGTGTGTGTGTCTGTGTGTGTGTCACTGTGACTGTGTGTCTGTGTGTGTGTGTCTGTGTGTGTGTGTGTGTCTGTGTGTGTGTCTGTGTGTGTGTGACTGTGTGTGTGACTGTGTGTGTGACTGTGTGTGTGACTGTGTGTGTGTGTCTGTGTGTGTCTGTGTGTGTGTCACTGTGTCTGTGTGTGACTGTGTGTGTGTGTCTGTGTGTGTCTGTGTGTGTGTCACTGTGACTGTGTGTCTGTGTGTCTGTGTGTGTGTGTCTGTGACTGTGTGTGTGTCTGTGTGTGTGTGTGTGACTGTGTGTGACTGTGTGTGTGTGTCTGTGTGCTGCAGAGTTGCTGAGTCCGTGGAGGAGGTGGTCAGGGTGAGACCTCCGCGCGTCATTCACCCCGACGGACTGGTCCGCCCGTACTGCCTGCGCGAGAGCACGGGGAACCAAGTGCTGCAGGTACCTGCATGCACCTAGCCTGGCACGGAGACGCTCACTCTCTCACTCACTCACTCTCTCTCTCACCCTCTCACTCACTCTCTCTCTCACTCACTCACTCTCACTCACCCACTCGATCACTCGCTCACTCACTCACTCACTCGCTCATTCGCTCGCTCGCTCACCCACTCGCTCACTCGCTCACCCACTCGCTGACTCACTCACTCGCTCACCCACTCGCTCGCTCGCTCACTCACCCACTCGCTCACCCACTCACTCATTCACTCACTCACCCATTCGCTGACTCACTCGCTCACTCACTCATTCGCTCACCCACTTGCTCGCTCGCTCACTCACTCACTCGCTGACTCACTCGCTCACTCACTCATTCGCTCACCCACTCGCTCACTCGCTCACTCACCCACTCGCTGACTCACTCGCTCACTCACTCATTCGCTCACCCACTCGCTCGCTCGCTCACTCACTCACTCGCTCGCTCGCTCACTCACTATCTCACTCACTCACTCACCCGCTCACTCACTCACTCATTGCTCACTCACTCACTCATTCGCTCACTCACTCGCTCGCTCACTTACTCACTCACTCATTCACTCTCTCACTTACTTACTCACTCACTCACTCACTATCTCACTCACTCGCTCATTCACTCTCTCACTCGCTCATTCACTCTCTCACTCACTCATTCACTCGCTCACTCACTCATTCGCTCACTCTCTCATTCGCTCACTCACTCACTCACTCACGCTCTCATTCGCTCACTCACTCGCTCACTCGCTCACTCACTCACTCGCTGACTCACTCGCTCACTCACTCATTCGCTCACCCACTCGCTCGCTCACTCACTCACTCGCTCGCTCACTCACTCACTATCTCACTCACTCACTCATTCGCTCACTCACTCGCTCGCTCGCTCGCTCGCTCACTCACTATCTCACTCACTCACTCACTCATTCGCTCACCCACTCGCTCGCTCGCTCGCTCACTCACTCACTCGCTCGCTCACTCATTCGCTCACTCTCTCATTCACTCACTCACTCTCTCATTCGCTCACTCACTCACTCGCTCACTCACTCACTCGCTCGCTCACTTGCTCACTCGCTCGCTCGCTCACTCACTCATTCGCTCACTCTCTCATTCACTCACTCACTCACGCTCTCATTCGCTCACTCACTCACTCGCTCACTCACTCATTCGCTCACTCACTCACTCGCTCACTTGCTCACTCGCTCTCCCGCTCATTCAATTTCTCGTTCACTCACCCCCTAATTCACCAACCCACTGACCCACTCGCTCACCCTCTCAATCACACTTCACCTCACTATGAGTCTATGGGTTTCTGTGATGAGTCTATGTGTCTGTGTGTGGTGGGTCTCTGTGTGGTGGGTCTCTGTGTGGTGGGTCTCTGTGTGGTGAGTCCATGGCTCTCTGTGTGTGGTGAGTCTCTGTGTGGTGGGTCTCTGTGTGGTGAGTCTATGGCTCTCTGTGTGGTGAGTCTGTGTGGTGGGTCTCTGTGTGGTGAGTCTATGGCTCTCTGTGTGGTGAGTCTCTGTGTGGTGGGTCTCTGTGTGGTGAGTCTATGTGTCTCTGTGTGGTGAGTCTATGTGTCTCTGTGTGGTGAGTCTCTGTGTGGTGGGTCTCTGTGTGGTGAGTCCATGGCTCTCTGTGTGTGGTGAGTCTCTGTGTGGTGGGTCTCTGTGTGGTGAGTCTATGGCTCTCTGTGTGTGGTGAGTCTCTGTGTGGTGGGTCTCTGTGTGGTGAGTCTATGTGTCTCTGTGTGGTGAGTCTCTGTGTGGTGGGTCTCTGTGTGGTGAGTCTCTGTGTGGTGAGTCCATGGCTCTCTGTGTGTGGTGAGTCTCTGTGTGGTGGGTCTCTGTGTGGTGAGTCTATGGCTCTCTGTGTGTGGTGAGTCTCTGTGTGGTGAGTCTATGGCTCTCTGTGTGTGGTGGGTCTCTGTGTGGTGAGTCTGTGGCTCTCTGTGTGTGGTGGGTCTCTGTGTGGTGAGTCTCTGTGTGGTGGGTCTATGGCTCTCTGTGTGTGGTGAGTCTGTGTGTGGTGGGTCTCTGTGTGGTGAGTCTATGGCTCTCTGTGTGTGGTGAGTCTCTGTGTGGTGAGTCTCTGTGTGGTGGGTCTCTGTGTGGTGAGTCCATGGCTCTCTGTGTGTGGTGAGTCTGTGTGGTGGGTCTCTGTGTGGTGAGTCTATGGCTCTCTGTGTGTGGTGGGTCTCTGTGTGGTGAGTCTGTGGCTCTCTGTGTGTGGTGGGTCTCTGTGTGGTGAGTCCATGGCTCTCTGTGTGTGGTGAGTCTGTGTGTGGTGGGTCTCTGTGTGGTGAGTCTATGGCTCTCTGTGTGTGGTGAGTCTCTGTGTGGTGAGTCTCTGTGTGGTGGGTCTCTGTGTGGTGAGTCCATGGCTCTCTGTGTGTGGTGAGTCTCTGTGTGGTGAGTCTCTGTGTGGTGGGTCTCTGTGTGGTGAGTCTATGGCTCTCTGTGTGTGGTGAGTCTCTGTGTGGTGGGTCTCTGTGTGGTGAGTCTATGGCTCTCTGTGTGTCTCTGACGTTGTCTCTCTGATTGTGTCTTTTCTTTCCATTCCTGCTGCCGTTGAAAGGATTAAAGACACGCACACACACACAGACACACACACAGACACACACAGACACACACACAGACACAGATACACACAGACACACACACACACAGATATACACACAGACACACACAGACACACACAGACACACACAGACACACAGACACACACAGACACACAGACACACACACAGACACACAGACACACACAGACACACAGATACAGACACACAGATACAGACACACACAGACAGATACACACACAGATACACACACACACAGACACACACACACAGACACACAGACACACACACAGACACACACAGACACATACACACACACACAGACACACACACAGACACACACACAGACACAGATACACACAGACACACACACACACAGATATACACACAGACACACACAGACACACACAGACACACACAGACACACAGACATACACAGACACACAGACACACACACAGACACACAGACACACACAGACACACAGATACAGACACACAGATACAGACACACACAGACAGATACACACACAGATACACACACACACAGACACACACACACAGACACACAGACACACACACACACAGACACACACAGACACATACACACACACACAGACACACACACAGACACACACACAGACACAGATACACACAGACACACACACACACAGATATACACACAGACACACACAGACACACACAGACACACACAGACACACAGACACACACAGACACACAGACACACACACAGACACACAGACACACACAGACACACAGATACAGACACACAGATACAGACACACACAGACAGATACACACACAGATACACACACACACAGACACACACACACAGACACACAGACACAACAACAACAACAACAACAACCGCCATTCGCCACTAAGTGGCGGTGACGTCACCACGACGCTTGTGCCAGGCCATGTGCACCTTGAGGCCACGTGAAGTGTCGAACGCCCGCTGGCAGGAGGTCACGGGGCAGACCCAGGTGCCACGGGTCGACTGACCGAGATGACCGAGATGACTGGCTGATGCACCACCTGTGCCCCCTACTGTGCCAACTTGCTGTGCTTTAGCCACCCGGCGCTCCGCTCGTTGTTGTGAGCGTCGCTCCTCCGCCCTCCGTTGTTGTTGGAGGGCGACTGCCTCCAACTGCCCAGTAGCGTCCTTCACGAGCCTCCTCCACTGAGGCCGATCTTGACACCGCTGGTACCAGTCATCGGCAAGTCCACTCAGCTCCACGTCCTCCTGTACCACATCACTCCATCTCTTCTCTAGCCCGTGCCGCGCCCGTTTAGCCCCCTCGATCCGGCCGAACAAAAGCTGTTTAGGCATGCGGTGGCTGGGCATGCGGGCTACATGACCCAGCCAACGCAGCCTTGCCTGTCGGAGGAGCTCACTGATGGGACTTTGCCCAGATCTTTCAAGGACTTGTGAGCTCCTCACACAATCCAGCCTGGTTAAACCCAGGATGGATCGTAGGCAGGCCAGCCTAAATGTTTCCAACCGGCGAAGATGCTCCACTAGGGGGGTCCACGTTTCGCAAGCATAGAGAAGGGAGGGAATGACCGTGGCCGAGAAGACCTGAAGCTTCGTGCGGAGCGACAGACCAGGTAGCTTCCACACAGCGTTACGCAACCGATGAAAAGATATTGCCGCTCGACTGATTCGGAGTGAGACCTCTGCTGATAAACTGGAGCCGGTCATGAGCACACTGCCCAGGTATGGGAAACTCTCTACTCTCTCCACAACTGCCCCATCACCGATTGGGAGTTGTGGGGGCGGAGTGCCCGATGGTACAAAATACCCAGGCAGGTGCTTAGTTTTGGTGGGGCTGATGGTAAGGCCCCACCTCTTAGTGGCACGCTCCAGTCTCAGCAGCAGCGTCTCCAACTCCTCTTCTGAATGAGCAGCTATTACCAAATCATCGGCATACATAACGTGGTTGACCAATAGGGAGCCATCCCTTGATCGCACCCGGGCGTCGATCAGCCTCCCATTGTATCTGTACCAAATGGTAATTCCCCCGGTACAGCTATTGAAGGCTTCACGAACTACGCAGTCGAAATAGATGTTAAATAATGTGGGAGCCAGAGGACATCCCTGTCGCACCCCAAGGTGTACAGGGAAAGGCTCCGACTCCCGGCCACGTAGTTTTACCCGGGCCCGCTCACCATCATGAAGGTCCTTAATGATCGTGAGCAGAGGGTCAGGGACTCCGAAAGCACGAAGAACAACCCAGAGCCCAGTCCTACTGATGGTATCATAGGCCTTGACCAGGTCAATAAAGCAGAGATGTAGGTCTTTTTGAAATTCCCTACACCTCTGCTGTAGCAGACGGACAGAAAATATGGCATCTGTGCAGGACCGCCCTTTCCTGAAACCACATTGGGGCTCCGCAAGCCTCTCCTCAGCATGCCTAGCAAGGCGATGTTGAATAATCCTTGCCAGGACCTTACCCGGCACACTGAGGAGTGAGATGCCCCTGTAGTTGTTACAGTCGGTACGGTCCCCCTTCTTAAAGAGGGGAACCACCAGGGCATCCTTCCAGTCCTGCGGAACCCGTCCAGTGGTCCAGACTGTTGTTTTGATGTCATATAGGGCAGTCTGTGCACAAACGCCACCCTCCCTCAGCATTTCGCCTGGGAGATCATCTCTGCCCGGTGCCTTCCCTGGTCTCAGACTCCGGATCGCCCTCAGTACTTCCTCAACAGCCGGTACCTCAGCCAGCCACTCACAGGGGGTGACCTCTTCCAATATTTGAGGCACCGCAGCCTCAGCAGGGTTATCCCCACTTTGTGCCATGATTTTTTCCTGGCTGAAAGATTTTCCCTCCCCCAGGACCTCACAGAAATGCTCAGCAAATCTGCAAACCTGTTCCTGGGGGTCGGAGATTGGATCACCGTTTTTTCCTCTAATGATGGTAATAGGTGTGGCGCTGCAGGTTACTTTTTTGATGGAGTTAAATAGTGATTTGTGATCGCGGGCCACTGAGGCAGACTCCATCTCCTCAGCAACCCGCGACCACCACCCATCCTTACAGCGCCTCACGGCTCTCCGAACCTCCGAGCGAAGACTGCGGTAAACCTCCTCATTCTCTGACGTGGGATGCTGTAGGCGATGAGAGTGGGCCTGTCGCTTTTTCTCAATTAACCTGAACACCTCCTCCGTCAGCCAGGGTTCCCGGGGAGGTCTGGACCGCGTACCCAAAGCAGCCATTGCAGCTGCATGAGTCACAGTCTTAAACCTCGCCCATTTACCCTCGACATCAGGTGGAGTGGGGGACGATGCCAACCCCAGCTGCAAGCGATGATGAAATTCTCGCTTGCAACTTTCATCAGTTAACTTAGACCAGGCCACTTTTGGTTGGAATGGGATCCTGGGTGTACACCCACCACCGGAGTGGAAGAATGGCAGGCGCATCTTACAGATGACTAGTCGATGGTCAGAGGGCAGATCAGCTCCACGGTAGGTCCTGGTGTCAAGGACATGGGCTCGCATCCGCTGGTCCGTCACTACGTAGTCCAGCAGATGTTCTTGCTTGGACCCGGCATGCATCCATGATGTTGTGTGGATGCGCCGATGCCGGAAGAGCGTGTTAGTAATTACAAGCCCATGGGCTGCACAAAAATCTAGCAGCCTCCTACCGTTATTATTGAGCTGATCTGGCCCATGCCTTCCAATCACTCCAGACCAGGTGCCAGTATCATGACCAACTCGGGCATTGAAGTCACCCAACAAGATGACTCTGTCCCGAGTGGCCACTTTAGCCAGCACCTGTGACAGGAGGTCATAGAAAGCGTCCGACTCATCGGCTTTGCCTGCATCCCTCCACAGATGTTCGTCTTCGGTGGGGGCATAAGTAACCACGACCACCACTCCTCGCCTCTGGTTGATGGGAAGGCGAGCCCAAAGTATCCTGGGGCTTACAGCTTCCCACACCTCACCGCCACGCTCCCACGCCCCCTTCATTCTTTTGTTCAGAAGAAGAGCCACACCCTGTTGTTTGGCAGTCTCATGCCCCGAGTAGAGGACTGTCCACCCCTCATGGTGGCAGGAGCCAGAACCGGTCCACCGGACCTCCTGAATGCCACAGAGATCCAGGCGGTACCGGTCCAGCTCCCGACAGCGGAGTGGCAGCCTCTCCTCCGCATTGAGCGTTCGAACATTCCACGTGGCCATCCGCAATGGTTTTTCGTTGTTTCTGGAGGAGCCCCGAGGGTTAAAATTCAATCTCCTGGCTCCGCCAAATGGGGTTTGGCCAGGAGACGTCATAAAAGCCTGACCCCCCGGGGCCTCCGGCACAAGCTTATTAATTACAGGTTTGTGTTTACTTCGTAGTTTAGTGGTGGTTAATTGAAGGTGGAGGGGTTACCAGCCCCTCGCACCCGTCCAGAGCCCCCGTTTAGCCACTGTGGTGGTCACAGACGCCATGAGGGGAGAGGCCAATGGGCATTGGCCCTCCCCCCACAGCACTGCCCACGACAGTGTTGCCCGTCCGGCACCGCGAGGAGGTAGGAGGTTGTTTTGCCGGACCCACACAGACACACACACACACAGACACACACAGACACATACACACACACACAGACACACACACAGACACACACACAGACACAGATACACACAGACACACACACACACAGATATACACACAGACACACACAGACACACACAGACACACACAGACACACAGACACACACAGACACACAGACACACACACAGACACACAGACACACACAGACACACAGATACAGACACACAGATACAGACACACACAGACAGACACACACAGATACACACACAGACACACACACACAGACACACAGACACACACACACACAGACACACACAGACACATACACACACACATACACACACACAGACACACACACAGACACACACACACACAGACACACACACAGACACACACAGTCACACACACAGACACGCAGACATTGTTGGAGTTTCCACTTGTGTGCTTATGTGTGGTATCTTTTCTTATTGTATGGATAATTACCAATACTAAGTGCTTACAATGGATCTCCTTAAGTGCGGTATCATTTTTAATTAGAGCCTTATCAGTACTATAATTTACAATGGGCATTCTTATGCGCTGTATCTTTTAGAATATTTAATGTCTATACTTACATGTAGTATCCGATAAAAGGGTGTAGTATTATTAGTGGTATCATTTTCAATTGATATCCTTATGCGTGATATCCTTTCTAAGGGTGTAGTCTTTATCAGTGTTATAACTTTAAATGGGTATCCTTATGCGTGGTATCTTTTCTAAGGATGTAGTGTTTATCAGTGTTATAATTTTAAATGGGTATCCTTATGTGTGGTATCCTTTCTAATTGTTCAATATTAGTGGTACTGTATAAAATTGTGCAATCTCGTGCTTATCGATGTTAGGTTTTCCAATGACCTGTCTTATCAGTGGTATCATTTCCAGTGTATGCATGCGTGCGATTTGGTGCCATTGATGGGTATCGGTAAATAAACTGGTATTGTAAATGTTACTATTGACCGGGGGAGGTGAATAAATTCGCTATGGTGAGTGGGTGAGTGGGTGGGTGGGTGAGTGAGTGGGTGGGTGAGTGGGTGAGTGGTTGAGTGGGTGGGTGAGTGGGTGGGTGAATGGGTGAATGGGTGGGTGAATGAGTGAGTGGGTGAGTGAGCGAGTGAGCGAGTGAGTGAATGAGTGACTGAGTGAGTGAATGAGTGACTGAGTGAGTGAGCGAGTGAATGAGTGGGTGAGTGAGTGACTGAGTGGGTGAGCGAGTGAGCGAGTGAATGAGTGGGTGAGTGAGTGGGTGAGTGAGTGGCTGAGCGAGTGAGTGAATGAGTGAGTGAGCAGGTGAGTGAGTGAGTGACTCACTCCGCTGTCCCACAGAGGGTGAGTGGTGGACGCTACGGGGCGAGTGACGACTACTGCTCCCACGTGGCGCTGGCTCCCAACATGAAGAAGTTTCTCCTCGTCACCACGAGGTGATGGTGGTGATGGTGGTGATGGTGGTGATGATGGTGGTGGTGGTGATGGTGGTGATGGTGATGATGGTGGCGATGGTGGTGATGGTGATGATGGTGGTGGTGGTGGTGATGGTGGTGGTGGTGATGATGGTGGTGGTGATGGTGGTGGTGATGATGGTGGTGATGATGATGATGGTGGTGGTGATGGTGGTGATGATGGTGGTGATGGTGGTGATGATGATGGTGGTGGTGGTGATGGTGGTGATGATGGTGGTGATGGTGATGGTGGTGATGATGATGATGGTGGTGGTGATGGTGGTGATGATGGTGGTGATGGTGATGGTGGTGATGATGATGGTGGTGATGGTGGTGGTGATGGTGGTGGTGGTGATGGTGGTAATGATGGTGATGGTGGTGGTGATGATGGCGGTTGTGATGGTGGTGATGATGATGGTGAAGTCAGGAGGGTGATGATGTTGATGGTGGTGATGATGTTAATGATGATGATGATGGTGGTGATGTTAGGAGGGTGATGTACATCACCAAGGACTTGCTGGACCAGTACAACACTGAGTGGGAACATCAACACGGCGCTGTGAAGTCAACAACACGAAGCCACAACATCATCACCATCACCCTCAAGGTACCACCACCATCACCACCACCATCACCACCACCACCATCACCCTCAAGGTACCACCACCATCACCACCACCATCACCACCACCATCACCATCACCACTACCACCACTACCACCATCACCACCACCAACATTATCATCACCACCACCATCACCACTACCACCACTACCACCATCACCACCACCATCACTACCACCATCACCACCACCAACATTATCATCACCACCACCATCACCACCACCATCACCACCATCACTACCACCATCACCACCACCACCATCACCACCACCAACATCATCATCACCACCACCATCCCCACCACCACCATCACCCTCAAGGTACCACCACCATCACCACCACCATCACCACCACCAACATTATCATCACCACCACCATCACCACCACCATCACCACCACCATCACCACCACCATCACTACCACCATCACCACCACCAACATTATCATCACCACCACCATCACCACTACCACCACTACCACCATCACCACCACCATCACTACCACCATCACCACCACCAACATTATCATCACCACCACCATCACCACCACCATCACCACCATCATCACCACCACCATCACCACCATCACTACCACCATCACCACCACCACTACCACCATCACCACCACCAACATCATCATCACCACCACCATCCCCACCACCACCATCACCCTCAAGGTACCACCACCATCACCACCACCATCACCACCACCATCACCATCACCACTACCACCACTACCACCATCACCACCATCACCACCACCACCATCCCCACCACCATCACCACCACCATCACCACCACCATCACCACCACCACCACCATCACCACCACCATCACCACCACCATCACCACCACCATCACCACCACCATCACCACCACCATCACCACCACCATCACCACCATCATCACCACCACCATCACCACCACCATCACCACCACCATCACCACCACCATCACCACCACCATCACCACCACCACCATCACCACCACCATCACCACCACCATCACCACCATCACCACCATCACCATCACCACCATCATCACCACCACCATCACCACCATCACCACCACCACCATCACCACCACCACCATCACCACCACCATCACCACCACCATCACCACCATCACCACCATCACCATCACCACCATCATCACCACCACCACCATCACCACCATCACCACCATCACCACCACCACCATCACCACTACCATCACCACTACCATCACCACTACCACCATCACCACCATCACCACCACCACCATCACTACCACCATCACCACCACCAACATCATCATCACCACCACCATCCCCACCACCACCATCCCCACCACCACCATCACCACCACAATCACATGTTGGTGATGATATTGATGTATGTGATTTTGTTGATGTTGTTGTTGATGATGTTGTTGTTGATGATGTTGTTGATGTTGTTGTTGATGTTGTTGTTGTTGTCTATGTTATTGATGTTGTTGATGTTATTGTTGATGTTGTTGATGATGTTGTTGATGATGTTGTTGTTGATGTTGTTGATGTTGTTGTTGATGTTGTTGTTGATGTTGTTGTTGTCTATGTTATTGATGTTGTTGATGTTGTTGATGTTGATGTTGTTGATGTTGTTGACGTTGTTGTTGCAGGAGGCTCGCCGTGTGGGCGTGAACTTGCGCTCCCACGAGACTGTGACCCTGCACAGCGACCACGCCGCCCAGGTGGGGGGGGGGGTGGGACAGGGGGAGGGGCATGGGGGGAGGGGCATGGGGGGGTAGGGTGGGGATGGGAGGGGCATGGGGGGAGGGGCATGGGGGGAGGGGCATGGGGGGAGGGGCATGGGGGGGTAGGGTGGGGATGGGAGGGGCATGGGGGGAGGGGCATGGGGGGAGGGGCATGGGGGGGGTTGGGAGGGGCATGGGGGGGGTTGGGAGGGGCATGGGGGGAGGGGCATGGGGGGGGTTGGGAGGGGCATGGGGGGAGGGGCATGGGGGGGGTTGGGAGGGGCATGGGGGGAGGGGCATGGGGGGAGGGGTGGGGGGGGGGCAATGGGGGTGTGTGTGTATCTGTGTGTGTGTGACTGTGTGTGTGTAACTGTGTGTGTGACTGTGTGTATGTGTGTGTGACTGTGTCTGTGTGACTGTGTGTGTGTGACTGTGTGTGTGACTGTGTGTGTGACTGTGTGTAACTGTGTGTGTGTGACTGTGTATCTGTGTGTGACTGTGTCTGTGTGACTGTGTGTGTGTGACTGTGTGTGACTGTGTGTGTGACTGTGTGTGACTGTCTGTGTGACTGTGACTGTGTGTATCTGTGTGTGTGTGTATGTGTGTGTGACTGTGTGTGTGACTGTGTGTGTGTGACTGTGTGTGTGACTGTGTGTATCTGTGTGTGTGACTGTATCTGTGTGTGACTGTGTCTGTGTGACTGTGACTGTGTGTATATGTGTGCGTGTGACTGTGTGTGACTGTGTGTGTATCTGTGTGTGTGTGACTGTGTGTGACTGTGTGTATCTGTGTGTGTGTGTGACTGTGTGTGTGTGACTGTGTGTCTGTGTGTGTGACTGTGTGTGTGACTGTGTGTCTGTGTGACTGTGTGTGTGTGACTGTGTGTCTGTGTGTGTGACTGTGTGTATGTGTGTGTGACTGTGTCTGTGTGACTGTGTGTGTGACTGTGTGTGTGTGACTGTGTGTGTGACTGTGTGTGTGTGACTGTGTGTGTGACTGTGTGTAACTGTGTGTGTGACTGTGTGTATCTGTGTGACTGTGTCTGTGTGACTGTGTGTGTGTGACTGTGTGTGTGACTGTGTGTGTGTGACTGTGTGTGTGTGACTATGTTTGTGTGTTTAGTGGGTTCTTGACAAGATATCCGAGGCCCGTGCTGCGTGGGACGCAGACTCCGTCCGGGAGATGAGCACCACTGGGTTCAGGACAGCCTGACTCACTCAGCCTGACTCACTCAGCCTGACTCACCCAGCCTGACTCACTCAGCCTGACTCACTCAGCCTGACTCACTCAGCCTGACTCACCCAGCCTGACTCACTCAGCCTGACTCACTCAGCCTGACTCACTCACTCAGCCTGACTCACTCACTCACTCAGCCTGACTCACTCACTCACTCAGCCTGACTCACTCAGCCTGACTCACTCACTCAGCCTGACTTACTCAGCCTGACTCACTCACTCAGCCTGACTCACTCAGCCTGACTCACTAAGCCTGACTAACTCACTCAGCCTGACTCACTCACTCAGCCTGACTCACTCACTCACTCAGACTCACTCACTCACTCAGCCTGACTCACTCACTCACTCAGCCTGACTCACTCAGCCTGACTCACTCACTCAGCCTGACTTACTCAGCCTGACTCACTCAGCCTGACTCACTAAGCCTGACTAACTCACTCAGCCTGACTCACTCACTCAGCCTGACTCACTCACTCAGACTCACTCACTCACTCAGCCTGACTCACTCACTCAGCCGGACTCACTCAGCCTGACTCACTCACTCAGCCTGACTCACTCACTCACTCAGACTGACTCACTCACTCAGCCTGACTCACTCACTCAGCCTGACTCACTCACTCAGCCTGACTCACTCACTCAGCCTGACTCACTCACTCACTCAGACTCACTCACTCACTCAGCCTGACTCACTCAGCCTGACTCACTCAGCCTGACTCACTCACTCAGCCTGACTCACTCACTCAGCCGGACTCACTCAGCCTGACTCACTCACTCAGCCTGACTCACTCACTCAGCCTGACTCACTCACTCACTCAGACTCACTCACTCACTCAGCCTGACTCACTCAGCCTGACTCACTCACTCAGCCGGACTCACTCAGCCTGACTCACTCACTCAGCCTGACTCACTCACTCACTCAACCTGGCGGTGTTCACGTGATGGTGATTTCATCAATGGGAATGCACGCCGGTGTTGTTGTGTTAATGCGATCGTGATGATGTGATTATGTTAATGTGATTGTGTTTATGGTAATGAGATCGTGAGTGTTAATGCGATCGTGATGATGTGGTTATGTTAATGCGATCGTGGTCATGTTAATGTGACCGTGGTTATGTTAATGTGATCGTGGTCATGTTAATGTGATCGTGGTTATGTTGATGTGATAGTGGTTATGTTAATGTGATAGTGGTTATGTTAATGTGATAGTGGTTATGTTAATGTGACCGTGGTTATGTTAATGTGACCGTGGTTATGTTAATGTGACCGTGGTTATGTTAATGTGACCGTGGTTATGTTAATGTGACCGTGGTTATGTTAATGCGACACTGGTTATGTTAATGCGATCGTGGTTATGTTAATGTGATCGTGGTTATGTTAATGCGACACTGGTTATGTTAATGCGACACTGGTTATGTTAATGTGATCGTGGTTATGTTAATGCGACACTGGTTATGTTAATGTGATCGTGGTTATGTTAATGTGATCGTGGTTGTGTTAATGTGATCGTGGTTATGTTAATGTGATCGTGGTTGTGTTAATGCGACACTGGTTATGTTAATGTGATCGTGGTTATGTTAATGTAACCGTGGTTATGTTGATGTGATCGTGGTTATGTTAATGTGATCGTGGTTATGTTAATGTGATCGTGGTTATGTTAATGTGATCGTGGTTATGTTAATGTGATCGTGGTTATGTTAATGTGATCGTGGTTATGTTAATGTGATCATGGTCATGTTAATGCGACACTGGTTATGTTAATGCGATCGTGGTTATGTTAATGTGACTGTGGTTATGTTAATGTGATCGTGGTCATGTTAATGCGACACTGGTTATGTTAATGTGATCGTGGTTATGTTGATGTGATCGTGAATATGTTAATGTGATCGTGGTTATGTTAATGCGATCGTGGTTATGTTAATGTGATCGTGGTTATGTTAATGCGATCGTGGCTATGTTGATGCGATCGTGGTTATGTTAATGTGATCGTGGTTATGTTAATGTGATCGTGGTTATGTTAATGTGATCGTGGTTATGTTAATGTGATCGTGGTTATGTTAATGTGACCGTGGTTATGTTAATGTGACCGTGGTAATGTAACCGTGGTTATGTTAATGTAACCATGGTTATGTTAATGTGATCGTGGTTATGTTAATGTGACTGGTTATGTTAATGTGATCGTGATTATGTTAATGTGATCGTGGTCATGTTAATGCGACACTGGTTATGTTAATGTGATCGTGGTTATGTTGATGTGATCGTGAATATGTTAATGTGATCGTGGTTATGTTAATGCGATCGTGGTTATGTTAATGTGATCGTGGTTATGTTAATGCGATCGTGGTTATGTTGATGCGATCGTGGTTATGTTAATGTGATCGTGGTTATGTTAATGTGACCGTGGTTATGTTAATGTGACCGTGGTTATGTTAATGTGACCGTGGTTATGTTAATGTGACCGTGTTAATGTAACCGTGGTTATGTTAATGTAACCGTGGTTATGTTAATGTGATCGTGGTTATGTTAATGTGACTGGTTATGTTAATGTGATCGTGATTATGTTAATGTGATCGTGGTTATGTTAATGTGATCGTGGTCATGTTAATGCGACCGTGGTTATGTTAATGTGATCGTGGTTTTAATGTGATAGTGGTTATGTTAATGTGATCGTGGTCATGTTAATGCGACCGTGGTTATGTTAATGTGATAGTGATTGTGTTCATTCGCTTGCGGTTATGCTCATGGGGTTAGATTGTGCCGATGCTACCAGAGCATTCTAATTTGATTCCGATTACGTGAATGCGATGGCGATGACGTTGACGCGAATGTGCACGCTGATTTGATTGCGATGATTTTGTAAGTGGCGTTTGTGATGACATTAAATCTGACGACGATGTCACGGAGCCACTTTATATTATAATCACCACCACCACCATCAATCACCATCACCACCACGAGGTGCATGGGTTGATGAGTGGGTGGGTGACTTTGTGGGTGAGTTTGTGGACGAGTGGGTCAGCCCCAGCAGGTGCCATGGGTTGGCTGAGATGACCGGTAGATGCACCACCAGCTGTACCCCCGACTTACACACAGACACCCTCTGCTCACGATCATTAAGGACCTTCATGATGGCGAGTGGCCCCGCGTCAAAGTACGTCGCTGTGAGTCGGAGCCATTCCCTCTACACCTTGGGGTGCGACAGGGATGTCCTCTGGCTCCCACATTATTTAACATATCTTTTGACCACGTAGTTCTTGAAGCCTTCAATGTCTGTACCGGAGGAATTACCATATGGTACAGATACAATGGGAGACTGATCGATGCCCGGGTGCGGTCAAGGGATGGCTCCCTATTGGTCAACCACGTTATGTATGCCAATGATTTGGTAATAGCTGCTCATTCAGAAGAGGAGTTGGAGACGCTGCTGCTGAGACTGGAGCATGCCACTAAGAGGTGGGGCCTTACCATCAGCCGCACCAAAACTAAGCACCTGCCTGGGTATTTTGTACCATCCGGACACTCCACCCTCACAACTCCCAATTGGTGATGGGGCAGTTGTGGAGAGAGTGGAGAGTTTCCCATACCTGGGCAGTGTGCTCATGACTGGCTCCGGTTTAACAGCAGAGTTCTCACTCCAAATCAGTCGAGCGGCATTATCGTTTCATCGGCTGCGTAACGCTGTGTGGAAGTTACCTGGTCTCTCGGTCCGCACGAAGCTCCAGGTCGTCCCGGCCACAGTAATTCCCTCCCTTCTCTACGCTTGCGAAACGTGCACTCCCCTAATGGAGCTTCTTCGCCGGTTAGAAACATTTAGACTGGCCTGCTAACGATCCATCCTGGGTTTAACCAGGTGTGTGCATCTTAAGTCGATGTGTTTCTATGTGTGTAGGTCGATGTCTGTGTGGCAGAGGTCGCAAACGGGTTTTGATTCCTTACCCGCACCCGGCCGCACCAGGGTACCCTACCCGGCCGGGTACAGGTAGGGTACGGGTATCGGGTACCTGATTGCGACCTCTGGGATGAAGCCATGTTGCAGGCGCGGGTGGGTTGATTCTAGGAACTTGAATTGTGAGAAGAGACAAGACGTTGGGAAATGAGTGACAAACGGTGACTCACCAGTGACTCACGGCCAACCCGTACCCGGCCGCACCAGGGTCGCAAACTCTCCCACTCACCCACCCACTAATTCAGCTACTCACTCCCCCACCCACTCACTCACCCACCCACTCACTCACCCACCAACCAGAGGTCGCAAACGGGTTTTGATTCCTTACCCGTACCCGGCCGCACCAGGGTCGCAAACGGGTACCCGTACCCGGCCGGGTACGGGTAGCCGGGTATCGGGTAGGGTACGGGTACCCGGTTGCGACCTCTGCTGTGTGCAAGTCCATGTGTGCGTCTGCCTTTTTCGCCCGGGCAACGCCGGGGACTTACCGCTAGTTATGAATATTGGTCGCGAAAAGCCTACACACGTTCAACCGATGGTGTCTTGATATTGTAGGACTAGCTTCCTTTAAATATTGCGAAGCCCTCTTTCGTAGCGGGGGGCGAGTTTTTATTAAAAAAAGAAAATACATCGAGTGAATGAACGACGGTGGTGGTGGAGGTGGTGGTGGACAAGCGGGGGCTGAGATCCTCCATCCGCAAGTCATCCCCCGCCAGCGATACAAATCAATAAAAACACACCGCGCTTAAACCGAGTTGATTATTTTTTGACCCCCATCTCCACCGATGTTTATTTGACAAGAGTTGATTGGGATGGGTTAGAGAGGGCGGGGCGGGGGGTATAGAGGGGGAGAAGCTAAATGTGGTGTGAAATCTTATCACAATTTAAAAAAAACCACACTAACGATCATCCAAGGGAGGAGGGGGGAGGCAGGGATACTGCTGCTGCATTACAGCAGTCGTTCAGATTACTTATTTTTAAATTTTATATAAAAACACAAAACCCACCCCCCCCACCCACCATCCCCCCTATCCTCAAGCTAGTCTCCCATGGCGGAACGCTACGTAGTGAACATACCTACGTTCAACTTCTTCCGCACCGCCGTACGTAGCTAACCGCCTGCTACATCGGAGGTGCGCGGTGGGGGAGGGAGGGAGGGGGTCAAGGAACTTAAACACAAAAAGCCGCAGTCAAGGAAGGAGCAAGCGAGACCGTTGGGATACATCGTGCCATCATCATCGCCACCATCGCCACCATCGCCACCATCGCCACCATCACCACCATCACCACCACCACCATCAAGCGAGGCCGTTGGGATAAATCGTGCCATCATTGCCACCACCATCACCACCACCATCACCACCACCATCACCACCACCATCACCACGCGAGGCCGTTGGGATAAATCGTGCCGTCATCGCCACCATCACCATCACGTGAGACAACATCGTGCTATCACCACCATCACCACCACCACCATCACCACCATCACCACCACCACCATCAAGCGAGGCTGTTGGGATAAATCGTGCCATCATCGCCACCATCACCATCACGTGAGACAACATCGTGCTATCACCACCATCACCACCATCACCACCACGTGACACAACATCGTGCTATCACCACCATCACCATCACCACCATCACCACCACGTGACACAACATCGTGCTATCACCATCACCACCATCACCACCACCGCCAAGTGACACCTCCGTTTCACACAGAACTGCCGCCCCCTCCCGCCCGAGGAAGTGGCAATCACAGAGCTACCTCCGAGATCCCCTCCCCTCCAGACCGGCTCTCTGCCTCCCCCGTAAAACTTTCTCAACGGAGTGGGGGGTGGGGGGGCGATCGGTTGGTCCAAATTCGGCGCACGAGCAACGGAAGTCAATCGGCAGGGCGTTCAACGCGGCAGGCGCTGGTAGCGAAACGTCGGACCAGGGTGGGGGGGGAGGGGGCTAAAGGCTGTACCGAGGGCTGTGTGTGACGTGGCCTGTGTCTCTACAGGCCTGCGTGGAAAATTCAAAAACCTCAAATTTGACCGACACTGCCCATAGACTCAACACTGCCACCCATAGACTCAGCACTACCCATAGACTTACACTACCCATAGACTAGCTTTACCCATAGACTAACACTACCCATAGACTAACACTACCCATAGACTCAACACTACCCATAGACTCAACACTACCCATAGACTAACACTACCCATAGACTCAACACTACCCATAGACTAGCTTTACCCATAGACTAGCTTTACCCATAGACTCAACACTACCCATAGACTGACACTGCCCATAGACTCAACACTACCCATAGACTGACACTGCCCATACACTAACACTACCCATAGACTTAACGCTACCCATAGACTAACACTACCCATACACTAACACTACCCATAGACTCAACACTGCCCATAGACTAACACTACCCATACACTAACACTACCCATAGACTTACATTACCCATAGACTCAACACTACCCATAGACTTACACTACCCATAGACTCAACACTGCCCATAGACTCAACACTACCCATAGACTCAACATCACACCCGGCGATCCCCGCGGCACGGCCGGGGTGGGTGGTGGTGGGTCAGCCTGGGACCCCCTCGTGGCAACAGCCCACGGTACAGCAACAACAGCAACAACAAAAGTAACAGCAGCAACAACAGAGACTACATCGTCGCAGGCGGAACGTTGCGAGCAAGTAACGTGAAGCAAACGTCTGGGTGTGGTGTGCGTGGTGTGTGTGGTGCGTGTGTGGTGCGTGTGGGATGTGTGTGCGGTGTGTGTGGTGTGCGTGTGTGGTGCATGTGTGTGGTGCGTGTGGGGTGTGTGGTGTGTGCGTGGTGTGTGTGGTGCGTGTGGGGTGTGTGTGCGGTGTGTGCGGTGTGTGTGGTGTGCGGTGCATGTGTGTGGTGCGTGTGGGGTGTGTGGTGTGTGCGTGTGTGGTGCGTGTGGGGTGTGTGCGTGGTGTGTGCGCGGTGTAGTGTATGTGCCGTGTGTGCGGTGCGTGTGGGGAGTGTGCGTGGTGTGTGTGGCGTGTGTGTGTGGTGCGTGTGTGGTGCGTGGTGTGGTGCGTGTGTGGCGTGGTGTGTGTGCGTGGTGTGCGTGGTGTGTGTGCGTGGTGTGTGCGTGGTGTGTGTGCGTGGTGTGGTGCGTGTGTGGCGTGGTGTGTGTGCGTGGTGTGGTGTGCGTGGTGTGTGTGTGTGGTGCGTGTGGGGTGTGTGCGCGGTGTGTGCGGTGTGTGCGGTGTGTGTGGTGTGCGTGTGTGGTGCATGTGTGTGGTGCGTGTGGGGTGCATGTGGGGTGCATGTGGGGTGTGTGTGGTGTGTGCGTGTGGTGCGTGTGGGGTGTGTGCGGTGTGTGTGGTGTGCGTGTGTGGTGCATGTGTGTGGTGCGTGTGGGGTGTGTGGTGTGTGCGTGGTGTGTGCGCGGTGTAGTGTATGTGCCGTGTGTGCGGTGCGTGTGGGGAGTGTGCGTGGCGTGTGCGTGGCGTGTGCGTGGCGTGTGCGTGGCGTGTGTGCGTGGCGTGTGCGCGTGGCGTGTGCGCGTGGTGTGTGGCGTGTGTGTGGCGTGTGTGTGGCGTGTGCGTGGCGTGTGTGCGTGGTGTGTGGTGTGTGCGTGGTGTGTGTGCGTGGTGTGTGCGCGTGGTGTGTGCGCGTGGTGTGTGGCGTGTGTGTGGCGTGTGTGTGGCGTGTGTGTGGCGTGTGTGTGGCGTGTGTGTGGCGTGTGCGTGGTGTGTGTGCGTGGTGTGTGTGCGTGGTGTGTGTGTGCGTGGTGTGTGTGTGCGTGGTGTGTGTGTGCGTGGTGTGTGTGCGTGGTGTGTGTGCGTGGTGTGGTGAGTGGTGTGTGCGTGGTGTGTGCGCGTGGTGTGTGCGTGGTGTGTGTGCGTGGTGTGTGTGCGTGGTGTGGTGTGTGTGCGTGGTGTGCGTGGTGTGTGCGTGGTGTGTGCGCGTGGTGTGTGCGCGTGGTGTGTGTGCGTGGTGTGTGTGTGCGTGGTGTGTGTGCGTGGTGTGTGCGTGGTGTGGTGTGGTGTGCGTGGTTGTCAACACCGCAGTGGTTGCGACGGTCGCCACGACGACGACCGCGACGGTCGCCACGACGACGACATCCGCAGTGACGGTCGCCACGACGACGTCCGCAGCGACGGTCACCACGACGACGGTCGCCACGACGACGTCCGCAGCGACGGTTGCCACGACGACGACGACGTCCGCGACGACGACGTCCGCAGCGACGGTTGCCACGACGACTGCGACGGCGGCGGTCGCCACGACGACGATCTCCGGCGTGAGAGCGACGAGGACGAGGAGGGCGGCGACGACGCGCGGCGACGCGGAGTATGTACACGTGGGGGGGGGGGTGGGGGTAGGGGGGGGGGGGGTAGGGGGGTGGGGGGTGGTGGTGTACACGTGGGTGGGGGGGGGGGTGGGGGTAGGGGGGTGGGGGTGGTGGTTTGGGTGGGTGGGGGGGTTGTAGGGGTGGGTCTGGGGAGGGTGGGGGCTTGGGAAGGCGGGGTTGGTGGGAGGGGTAGGAAAGGTGTAGGGGTGGGTGGGGATGTCGGGGTGGGTGTCGGGGTGGGTGTAGGGGTGGGTGTCGGGGTGGGTGTAGGGGTGGGTGTAGGGAGGGGTGGGTTTGTTTTGTGGGTTCACCGTGGGGGGCTCTCACGAAGATTTAACTCTGCCGCAGTCGAACGATCACTGTTGATAATACTCGTACTGATACCTGCAACGCAACGCACAGAGCCAGCCGGTGAGACACGGACACACAGGGACCCACACGGCCACCCACAGACACCCCCACCAACCCACAGGGCAAGCCGGTGATACACACACACAGGGACCCACAGCCACCCCCACCAACCCACAGAGCCAGCCGGTGAGACACGGACACAGGGACCCACAGACACCCCCCCACAACCCACAACCGCCATTCGCCACTAAGTGGCGGTGACATCACCACGACGCTTGTGCCAGGCCAAGTGCACCTTGAGGCTACCACGTGAAGTGTCGAACGCCTGCTGGCAGGAGGTCACGGGGCAGACCCAGCACACACACAGGGACCCACAGACACCCACAACACACAGAGTTGTGCGCCTTTTGGCGTCATCTGGTCCAACACCACGCGAGACTAGGCTCGAAGGAAAGCTGTCTCGGGTGTGGACCAATCAACTTCAAGGACAATGCACACATGTTATCAGAGTTGTGTTTTTTGTTTGCATTACGACTGCAGGTATTGTGGTCTATGCAAACATGACTCCTTGTAAAAAAGGTGTCAGTTTTGTTGCCAGATAAAAGGGTAAAAGGCCAATTAACATGTTTTTTACTGGCAAATGAGGTTCCAATGGTGTAAATGCTTACCCCGAGCTCTCATACTATGATAGTGCATTGTCGTTGAGTTGTGCGCCTTTTGGCGTCATCTGGTCCAACACCATGTGAGAGAGACTAGGCTCAAAGGCTCTATTATTATATTTTGGTACTGGCAAAGGAGGTCTAATGATGTAGAGTGACTCACGTAGCAGCTCAGCGGGACCTCACACAGTTTAGTTTAAGTGTAGAACCCAATTGCAGAGGCGTATAGACTCATTACAAAGAGACCCATAGCCTCATTACATAGAGAGCAATAGACTCATTACATAGAGATCCAGTCATTACACAGAGACCCATAGCCTCATTACACAGAGACCCATAGCCTCATTACACAGAGACCCATAGCCTCATTACACAGAGACGCATAGACTCATTACATAGAGATCCCGTCATTACACAGAGACCCATAGCCTCATTACACAGAGACCCATAGCCTCATTACACAGAGACCCATAGCCTCATTACATAGAGACGCATAGACTCATTACATGGAGACCCACATTCATCACAGAGACCCATAGCCTCATTACAGAGAGACCCAACAGGTCCCTGCGGGGTGGGCTGGTAGGAACGAATAACCAAAGAAAATAAACATCATGTATTATTACATTTGTTTAGCCAGGAAAGCGTCACTGAGTCTAAAGGTTTTTGTAGGGTCCTGCCAAGTGTTTGCAGTAGGGGGCGATGTTGCTACACCTAATCGGACGATACGAAGGGAGAGTTTGAGGCCTAGTTCTAGGCTTTAGGCCTAGCTGTAGGCTTGAAGCCGCTGTGAGTTAATTTTTAATTAAAATGTTTTAATTATTAATGTAAAAGCTTTAAATGTTTCTATTTAAAAACATCAGGGAATGTAACATTGTTAAACACTAACTCCCTTTCACACACGCGGGGGTACGATACGAAGGGAGAGTTTGAGGCCTAGTTCTAGGATTTAGGCCTAGCTGTAGACTTTAGGTCGCTGTGAGTTAATTTTTAATTTGAATGTTTTAATTATTAATGTAAAAGCTTTAAATGTAAATGTTTATATTTAAAAACATCAGGGAATGTAACATTGTTAAACATTAACTCCCTTTCACGCACGCGGGGGTACGATACGAAGGGAGAGTTTGAGGCCTAGTTCTAGGCTTTAGGCCTAGCTGTAGGCTTTAGGCCGCTGTGAGTTAATTTTTAATTTGAATGTTTTAATTATTAATGTAAAAGCTTTAAATGTAAATGTTTCTATTTAAAAACATCAGGGAATGTAACATTGTTAAACATTAACTCCCTTTCACGCACGCGGGGGTACGATACGAAGGGAGAGTTTGAGGCCTAGTTCTAGGCTTTAGGCCTAGCTGTAGGCTTTAGGCCGCTGTGAGTCAATTTTTAATTTAAATGTTTTAATTAAAAACTATCTCAGGGAATTATAAGGGAATGTTACACTTGTTTAGCCAGGAAAGCATCACTGAGTCTAAAGGTTTTTTTTAATTAAAAGCTATCTCAGGGAATTATAAAATAAGGGAATGTTACACTTGTTTAGCCAGGAAAGCGTCACTGAGTCTAAAGGTTTTTGTAGGGTCCTGCCAAGTGTTTGCAGTAGGGGGCGATGTTGCTACACCTAATCGGACATCGGACGGACGATATAATCTATTGTAGGCTGGTTCACTTCGTTCCTACCAGTATAACCTCCAGAGACCCATAGCTTCATTACATAAAGACCCATAGCCTCATTACATAGAGACCCACATTCATCACAGAGACCCATAGCCTCATTACATAGAGACGCATAGCCTCATTACATAGAGACCCACATTCATCACAGAGACCCATAGCCTCATTACATAGAGACGCATAGACTCATTACATAGAGACCCATCGTTATACAGGTAGGAACAACAGGTTCCACACTGCCCACCAGGGATTATTTGTCTGTCGTGCATATCCACACCCTCGATTTGTATTTCAAAGTGCGCTTCGGGCGGGCTAAGCACCACGTGAAATAGAGCCGGACTGAAACCCCATTCTCTCGTTTTGCCGTTTCAAGGGTCGATTGTTGTCGCTGCGACGCATCATTGGCTGGTGTCCCCCTCTCGCCGATCGAATGCCGAGCACATTTACCCGCCCCCGCCCCGCTCGTTGTTGTGAGCGTCGCTCCTCCTCCCTCCGTTGTTGCTGGAGGGCGACTGCCTCCAACTGCCCAGCAGCGTCCTTCACGAGCCTCCTCCTCCACAGAGGCCGATCTTGACACCGCTGGTACCGGTCATCGGCAAGTCCACTCAGCTCCACGTCCTCCTGTACCACGTCGCTCCATCTCTTCTCTAGCCCGTGCGGCGCGCGTTTAGCCCTCTCGATCCGGCCGAACAAAAGCTGTTTAGGCATGCGGTGGCTGGGCATGCGGGCTACATGACCCAGCCAACGCAGCCTTGCCTCCACGAGTAACTCATTGGTGGGAATGTGTCCAGATCTTTCAAGGATTTGTGTCCACGTTTCGCAAGCGTGGGAGAAGGGAGGGCACGACCGTGGCCGAGAAGACCCGAAGCTTCGTGCGGAACGACAGACCAGGTGGCTTCCACACAGCAGCGTTACGCAGCCGATGAAGAGATAATGCCGACGGACTGATTCGGAGCGAGACCTCCGCTGTCAAACCGGAGGTGGTCATAGTACACACCCATACACCTGGGCAGACCTCTCCACTCTCATGCCACGCTCAAGCCGACCCCACGTCGACTCCACGTGACACCAACACGGCGGGAAAGCGGCAAGAGCCGGGCCCACGCGCCAAAACGGCCGCCGCGCCTCCAACGCCACCACGGCCGAGGGGTCAATCAAACCCAACAACTCCCAAAAAAGCACCACGACGACCAACGCCGCCACGTCACCCGCGACCCTCCCACCCGCCCTCCCCGCCGCCCCCGCCCCCTTCGCCTCCGTACCTGCTGCGCGTGGGCGACACCCGGGAGCGCTCGTATCCGTACGAACCGGGCCCCGCCGCGGCCACGCCGGCCCCGCCGCGGCTCACGGGGCTCCGGTCGCGACCGTACCCGAACGCCGACGCCGACCCGGTCCCCGGGGGGCCCGTGCCGGGGGGCACCGTGGCCGCCGCAGCGGCCGCCGCGGCCGACGACAGCCGCTGCTGCTGCAGGTAGTCCAGGTCCCCGGCGCCGCCGCCGCCGGCGCCGCCCGCGCCGCCCCCGGCCCCCTGCGGGTAGGCGGCGGCCGCCGCCGACGACGAGGCCGCGGCGGCCGCCGCCGCCACCGCCGCCGAGTACGCGGGTCGGTAGCGCTCGTAGTAGTCCACGTAGCTGCCGTACGCCGCCGCGGCCGCCGCCGCCGCCCGGGCGTCGCGCTGGTCGCCGTACGCGCCGCCGCCGCCTCCGCCGCCGGCGGCCCCGTACGCGCCGCCGGCGCCGCCCCCGCCGTAGGCCCCCGCCGCGGCGCCGTACGCCCCCCCGGCGCCGTACGCGCCGCCCACGCCGGCTCCGTACGCCCCCACGGCGCCGTACGCGCCGCCGCCGCCGCCGTACGCCCCGCCCACGCCGGCCGCCCCGGCCATCGCCTGCCCCATGTGGGCCGCCATCGGGGGCGGGGGTCCCATCGGGGGCGGGTAGGGCCCCGGCGGCGGGGCGTGGTGGTGGTGGTAGCCGCCGCCGTAGGCCGCCGCGGCCGCCGCCGCCGCGGCCGCGCTGCCGTAGGCGCCCGCGGCTCCGTAGGCCCCGGCCGCCGCCGCGGCGCCGAAGTCGGCGCCCCCCAGGGCCCCCACGCCCCCCAGGGCGCCGGCCACGCCGCCGTCGGCCCCGTTGCGGTAGCGGTCCTGCTGGTTGCGAGGGCCGCCGTTGTCCTGGGGAAGGGGGGGGGGGGGTTGGGGTGGGGGAGGGGGGGGGAGGTGGAAGGAGGAGGTGGGGGAGGAGGTGGTAGAAGGTGGGGGAGGTGGAGGAGTGGAGAGGTGGGGGAGAGAGGTAGGGGAGGTGGGGGAGGAGGTGGGGAAGGGGGGGTGTGGGGTGGGGAGGGGGGGGAGGTGGAGGGAGGAGGTGGGGGAGGGAGAGGTGGAGGGGGGGAGGAGGTGGGGGAGGGGGGGTGTGGAGAGGGAGGTGGAGAAGTGGAAGGGGGAGGTGAGGGAGAGAGGTGGGGGAGGTGGAGGGGGGAGGTGGGGTGTGGAGAGGTGGGGGAGGTGGTGGAAGGTGGGGGAGGTGGAGTGGAAGGGCAAGGTGGGGGAGAGAGGTGGAAGAGAGAGGTGGGGGAGGTGGAGGAGGGGGGTTTGAGGAAGTGGAGGGGGGAGGAAGTGGAGGGGGTAGGAGGTGGGGAAGGGGGGGTGGAGAGGTGGGGGAGGAGGGGGGGGGGTGGAGGTGAGGGAGGTGGAGGGGGGAGGAGGTGGAAGGGGGAGGTGGTGGACAGAGGAGGTGGAGGAGGAGGGGGGAGGTGGAGGTGAGGGAGGTGGTGGACAGAGGAGGTGGAGGAGGAGGGGGGAGGTGGAGGTGAGGGAGGTGGTGGACAGAGGAGGTGGAGGAGGAGGGGGGAGGTGGAGGTGAGGGAGGTGGTGGACAGAGGAGGTGGAGGAGGAGGGGGGAGGTGGAGGTGAGGGAGGTGGTGGACAGAGGAGGTGGAGGAGGAGGGGGGAGGTGGAGGGCGCGAGGGTGGGGGGGAGGGGGGGCGGCAGGATTTAGATTCAGTGGGGGATCTTTTAGTCTCATGGGTGGGGGAGATACTCCCACCCCTCGTCACACCACACCACACACACCACACACACACCACACCACACACACCTCACCTACCCCTCACCCACCCCACCCACCCACTCCCACCAATATCGGCCATTTACCACCAAGTGACAGTGACATCACCACGCCGCCTGTGCCAGGCAAGGTGCACTTGGAGGGAGCCAAGTGAAAGTGTCAAAGTGACAGGAGGTCTCGGGACAGACCCAGCAGGTGCCATGGGTCGGCTGAGGTGAGCGGTAGATGCACCACCAGCTGTACCCCCTGCTGTGCCAGGCTAGGTGCAGGTCTCGGGACAGACCCAGCAGGTGCCATGGGTCGGCTGAGGTGAGCGGTATATGCACCAGCAGCTGTACCCCCTGCTGTGCCAGGCTAGGTGCAGGAGGTCTCGGGACAGACCCAGCAGGTGCCATGGGTCGACTGACTGAGATGACCGGTAGATGCACCAGCAGCTGTACCCCCTCCTGTGCCAGGCTAGGTGCAGGAGGTCACGGGACAGACCCAGCACGTGCCATGGGTCGACTGAGACAAGAGGTAGATGCACCAGCAGCTGTACCCCCTGCTGTGCCAGGCTAGGTGCAGGAGGTCACGGGACAGACCCAGCAGGTGCCATAAGTTGGCTGACTGAGATGACCGGTAGATGCACCACCAGCTGTACCCCCTGCTGTGCCAGGCTAGGTGCAGGAGGTCTCGGGACAGACCCTGCAGGTGCCATGGGTCGACTGAGATGACCGGTAGATGCACCACCAGCTGTACCCCCTGCTGTGCCAGGCTAGGTGCATTTTAGCAACGGGAGTCCCGAAGAATGTTCCATGTGGCCAAATCTCAAGTGTGTTAACACGGCTTTCTATGAACTCACTGTCTGTTGTATCCTCAAATCTTGTAACTCTATTTTAACCCACTTCCCAATGTGGTATCGACTGGACTTGGTATACTTGTGTCATACTGATGACAATACCATATTCTATCATAAAAAATATATTTTTTTCAACATTATTTGTTTAAATTTCGATTTAAAGCTTCCTTCGTCACCTGAGGACGGCTGCTTGCGTTGTGGCCGAAACGTCGTGAGAATTGTATTTTATTATGTTTTATTTTGATTATTTTATTACTTCCCTTCTACGTGACTTTACCGAAAGAACCAAGAAGATTATTTCTTTATATGTTATGTTTCGGCTTGGCTCTAATTGTCCACGCTCAACTGACGTTGGCTGTAATTGGCCACGGTCCCTTACGTTGTGGCAAGCTTCGGGGCCACTTCCTGGAGTCGTGGAGTTATCCCATTACTAGTACGCTACATTTCATTAAAGCGTGTTTTTTAAAAAGTTTTTTTAAATATTACTTATTTCTGTTCATGGATCTGCCAGATGGAGTTTGGTTAGAAGCCATCATCACGGCAATGCCCGTTCCCCCTTAAGTCTCTGGCACGGTGCTTCCTTTGGCGTTTCCATCCTTTGGTGCTTTGTAGAGGGGTCACCAGCCCCCTCGCACGCACCGATCTATCTCCACACCAGAGGTCGCAACCGGGTACCCGATACCCGTACCCTACCCAATACCCAGCTACCTGTACCCGGCCGGGTACGGGTACCCGTTTGCGACCCTGGTGCGGCCGGGTACGGGTAGGCCGTGAGTCACCGTTTGTCACTCATTTCCCAACGCCTTGTCTCTTCTCACAATTCAAGTTCCTAGAATCAACCCACCCGCGCCTGCAACATGGCTTCATCCCAGAGGTCGCAATCAGGTACCCGATACCCGTACCCTACCCGGCCGGGTACGGGTATGGTACGGTGAGTGAGTAAGTGAGTGGGTGAGTGAGTGGGTGAGTGAGTAGCTGAATTAGTGGGTGGGTGAGTGAGTGGGAGAGTTTGCGACCCTGGTGCGGCCGGGTACGGGTAGCGAATCAAAACCCATTTGCGACCTCTGCTCCACACACAACCCCCACCAACACAGCCCGCACCGCACACGCAAAAAAAACGTAGACTCGTCGCCGCCGCGCACACACACAGACTTGTGGACTCACGCAGACCCGTTAGACTCACATAGAGACCCATCGACTCGCACACCTTGGGACAATCCTTGGACCAGTGGCCCTCTGAGCCGCAACGGAAACAAACCGTGCGGCCCCCCATCCCCGGCTGGGTGCGCAGGCGACTACGTGACAGCTGGACCGAGATCCGGCGGCCTTTAAACTCGGTCTCGTCGAGGCCTCGGATGGCTTCCAAGGCATCTTCCTCTTTGTCCATGTGCACGAACGCGTAGTCCTGGGAGCGAGAGTTCTTTGGGAGTGACGTAGAAGCGGGAGGGAGGGGGGGAGCGCAAAAAAAAAGGGGGGGAGGGAAGAGATGTAAATGATGGGGAGGGGTGGGGGGGGCACGCGATTGGCACACGCAGCAAGACGCCGAGACACACGCACGCTGAGACACGCACACGCACCACGACGCTGGTGCACACGATGACAGACACACACACGATGACACAGACACACACACGATGACACTGAGACACACGCACGCTGTTGCACACAATGACACAGACACACACGACGACACAGAGACACGACGCTGAGACACGCACGTCGGCACATGCCAACGACACTGGCACACACACACACACGTAGGCACACGCCCCACGATGCTGGCGCGTACGCAATGACGCTGGTGCACACGATGACAGACACACACACACACGATGACACAGACACACACGCAACGACACAGACACACACAAAAAGACACACGCACACACGATGACACAGACAAACACACACGATGACACAGACACACACACACGCTGTTGCACACGACGACACAGACACACGCACACACACGATGACACAGACAAACACACACGATGACACAGACACACACACGCTGTTGCACACGACGACACAGACACACGCACACACAATGACACACACACACACACGATGACACTGAGACACACGCACGCTGTTGCACACAACGACACAGACACACACAACGACACAGACACACACACACACGATGACACACACGCACGCCGTTGCACACAACGACACAGACACACACGCACGCTGACAGATACACACACGATGACACAGACACACGCACGCCGTCGCACACAACAACAAACACACACGCACGCTGACACAGACACACACACACGATGACACAGACACACGCACGCTGTCGCGACGACGCCAAAACACACCGCCCCCCCCCCCCCTCACCTTGACGATGTCGCACTCGGCGACGGGGCCGTACTCCTCGAACTTGGCGCGCAGCTCCAGGTTGGTGCAGTCGGCGCTCACGTTGCCCACGTAGATCTTGGTGGCGCCCGCCAGGCTCACGCGGCCCAGCCCGCCCAGCGAGGAGGCGCCGCCGCCGCCACGAGGGCCGCCCCCTCGCGACGCCTCCACGTTGATCTGCACCCCGTGCAGGACGTGGCGGTTGAGGCCCCTGTGGGAGTAGAGGGGGGAGGGGGGAGAGGGGTTGGTGGTGGTGGGGTTGGTGGTGGAGGAGGAAGGGCGGTTGGTGATGGCGGAGGTGGGGGGAAGGAGGGAGGTGAGAAGGGGGTGGGGGGAAGGAGTAGGGGGGGGAGAAGGGGGAGGGGAGAGAGGGGTTGGTGGTGGAGGGGTTGGTGGTGGAGGAGGGGTTGGTGGTGGAGGAGGGGGTGGGGGGAAGGGGGAGTAGAGGAGGAGGGGGGGGGGTTGGTGGTGGAGGAGGGGTTGGTGGTGGTGGAGGAGGAAGAGGGGAAGGAGGGAGAGAAGGGGGTGGGGGGAGAAGGGGGTGGGGGGAGAAGGGGGTGGGGGGAAGGAGGGAGAGTTGTACACAGCATAATATTAATATACAAATGTATATAGAATAGCATTTACATGTCTATGTAAAATAATCGATATATTACATATGGATATATTATTATTAAATTAGGGGCGTTTTTGTTGTTTCATAATTGAGTAGCACCTATACTGTATAATAATAATATAATACGTGTGTATCTTATATTATCACACGTGTATCTGTATACTATTATATACATATTACTGATAATACAAACGTGTATCTTACATACACTTGATACAGATATTTTGCTGTGACAGTTTCACCTGAAGACGGAAGCTTGTGTTGCCTCCGAAACGTCGTGATTTTTAATATTTTTATTAATTTTAATTTCATTTTTTACCTACGTCACTTTACCGAAAGAACTCAAGAGTATGAATCCTTGCAGTCACGAAAGCTTCAAATCTATAATCTTACATACAGGTCCGTCCCTGAGTTACGATGGGGTCCGACTTACGATATTTCGATCTTACGATGGCGATACGACAAAATTTCCATCACTATGAAAAATATAATGATAGGTTTTTACCCTTTCTACTGGTACAAGAACTGACACCTTTATACAAGGCATCATGTTTGCAATAACCACAACACAAGCAGTCAAAATGCAAACAAAAAGAAACAACTCTGATGATGATAATGATATGCACTGTCCTTGAAGTTGATTGGTCCACACCCGAGAAAGATTTTTTTAGAGCCTAGTCTCCATTGGTGTTGGACCAGATGACGCCAAAAGGCGTACAACTCAAAGACAGCGCACTATCAGAGTATTGAGAGCTCGGGTAAGCATTTACACTATGAGACCTCCTTTACCAGTGGCAAAATATAGTAATAGGTTTTTACCCTTTCAACTGGTACAAAAACTGACACCTTTATACAAGGCATCATGTTTGCAATAACCACAACACAAGCAGTCAAAATGCAAACAAAAAGAAACAACTCTGATAATGATATGCACTATCCTTGAAGTTGAAGTCTCGGGTGTAGACCAATCAACTTCAAGGACAGTGCATATCATCATCAGAGTTGTTTCTTTTTGTTTGCATTTTTACTGCTTGTGTTGGGGTTATTGCCAACATGATCCCTTGTATAAAGGTGTCAGTTTTTGTACCAGTTGAAAGGGTAAAAACCTATCACAAAAATTGCCATCAACAACCTAACATCGTTCAAGTATGCAGACGACGGACAGAATGTTGGTGAGTAAAGCGCAATATGATACGTTACGTTCAATGCATGTACGATACGTAGCTTTAGCGATTTCATTTTAAGGTTACCACGATACGTTCAATGCATGTTCAAAGTTTGTTTATAGCAGACAGGTTTGTTTCCTGGAAAAAACTTTCTATTAAATTGCAGTTCATATAGGTAGGCTAAAAATGTACCTTGTTTTTTATACTTTACATTTTACTGTGCAATACAGTATTGTAATTAAATACAGTTTATGGTATATACAGTACGGTACTGTAAATTGCTGTTTTGCTAAATTATCACCATTCTTTAAGACTCCTTCGACTTAAGATATGTTTGACTTACGATGTGGTTGTCGTAACGCATCACCATCGTAATAAGAGGACTACCTAGTAATAGGTTTTTACCCTTTCAACTGGTACAAAAACTGACACCTTTATACAAGGCATCATGTTTGCAATAACCACAACACAAGCAGTACAAAATGCAAACAAAAATAAACAACTCTGATAATGACCAGTTGAAAGGGTAAAAACCTATTACTATATTTTGCCACTGGTAAATGAGATGTTTCATACTGTATACGTGTACACTACATATACTATTCTATACACACACACGTATGTAACATTATAAACATTTTCTTTAAGGCTCGCCACACACACACACTCGCGCAATGTTAGCGAGTCGATTCACACCACTGTTAGAATTGTTGCAATTAAATTAGCGGCGTTTATTTAGTTACGAATTTAACATTTTTATTGTTTTAAAATTTTTAGCTTCCATCTCGCGTTTCTAGCCAAGGCCCAGGCTTTTGAGGGACCTTAGCTTACGGAATAGATTCAAAATGATACACATATATAATTATACGTATCATTATATACATGTATTAAGTATATGCTTTAATACATTATAAACACACGTAGAGTATAATAAATAATATAAATGTTATTTGTTTCCATCTCGTGTATTCTAGCCAAGGCCCAGGCTTTTGAGGGACCTTAGCTTACGGCATAGATTCCAAATGATACACATATATAATTATACGTATCATTATATACATGTATTAAGTATATGCTTTAATACATTATAAATACACGTATAGTATAATAATTAATATAAATGTTATTTTAGTTTCCATCTCGTGTATTCTAGCCAAGGCCCAGGCTTTTGAGGGATCTTAGCTTACGGAATAAATTCCATATTACACACAATTATACTTACATATGATTATATACACATTGTACACATGATGTTTATACATATTATAAACATGTATAATATATTATTACATTTATTTTAGTTGAGATTTTGCGTTTTCAGCCTAGGCTGCCGAGTGACCTAACACGCGTAATTTTCCTTATTATGCACATTATTTATATTATATACATATTGTATAGACGATTATACACATTATATATTATACACACACGCGTATAATATGAAGTATTATTATTAATTTTATTAGTTTCCATGACGAGTTTCCAGCCAAGGCCTAGGCTTTCGAGTGGGCCTAAGCGCGCGAAATCGATTCCTATGGTGCTGGACACCGGAATCGAATCGACCGAATCACAAACTTTTAACAAACAAAAAACATCTCCTCACCCTAAATCAAACGCGTTTGCGGCAGATGTTTCACCTAAATCGCCTCGGACACCCACACCACACAAACAAACCCCTAATCTTTAACGAACATTTAAAAAAAAAATCGTTAATACCGCATCGATTCTAGCGAATCGTTTCGAATCGTCGGAATCGATTGCGTGTGCGTCTGAGGCCTACGAAACCGCCGCGATGCCGATTTGAACGGGTCTCTGGGCCTCCCCTAGGTCGACTCAGCCTCAAACGAGTACCTGGTATAGCGGTGTAGTGAAGATGCCGATCTGAACGGGTCTCTGGGCCTCCCCTAGGTCGACTCAGCCTCAAACGAGTACCTGGTATAGCGGTGTAGTGAAGATGCCGATCTGAACGGGTCTCTGGGCCTCCCCTAGGTCGACTCAGCCTCAAACGAGTACCTGGTATAGCGGTGTAGTGAAGATGCCGATTTGAACGGGTCTCTGGGCCTCCCCTAGGTCGACTCAGCCTCAAACGAGTACCTGGTATAGCGGTGTAGTGAAGATGCCGATTTGAACGGGTCTCTGGGCCTCCCCTAGGTCGACTCAGCCTCAAACGAGTACCTGGTATAGCGGTGTAGTGAAGATGCCGATCTGAACGGGTCTCTGGACCTCCCCTAGGTCGACTCAGCCTCAAACGAGTACCTGGTATAGCGGTGTAGTGAAGATGCCGATCTGAACGGGTACCTGGGCCTACCCTAGGTCGACTCAGCCTCAAACGAGTACCTGGTATAGCGGTGTAGTGAAGATGCCGATCTGAACGGGTCTCTGGGCCTCCCCTAGGTCGACTCAGCCTTAAACGAGTACCTGGTATAGCGGTGTAGTGAAGATGCCGATCCGAACGGGTCTCTGGACCTCCCCTAGGTCGACTCAGCCTTAAATGAGTACCTGGTGCGGTGTGTAAACATCGCTAGCACTGGAGAGACAAAGGCGGCCGGGCGTGGTGCTGGCCACCCACCCCCTCGTGTGCCACAGTGCCGGTAGCCTTCATAGGTGCTCGCTAACACTGCACTTGCCCCTACAGTCTGCTACAGGCTACACGGGGGAGCTTTGTCTTTGTTAGAGTATCTGTAGTACGCGAAGGTGCTCGCTTACAGCACTTGCCCCTAGTTTTCTACAGGCTACACGGGGGACCTTTGTCTTTGTTAGTGTGTGTGCGTGTATCTTTAGTACGTGAAGGTGCTCGCTAACAGCACTTGCCCCCCCAGTCGTCTACAGGCTACACGGGGGACCTTTGTCTGTGTGTCCGAGGCCTACTACTCACCTAATGGCAGCCTGCGCCTCGTCCTCGCTGGGCATGTGCACGAACGCGTAGTCCTTGATCTTCTCGCACTCGATCACGGCGCCGAATTTCTCGAACAGCTCCTGCAGCGTCTCGCTCGTCGCCTGCGAGGGCACGTTGCCGATGAAGATCTTCATGGCTGCTGTTGTTGCTGCTGCTGCTGTTGTTGTTTTAAAACTGTGGTGGTTGTGGTTGTGGTGGCGATGGTGCCGACGATGATGATGAAGGCGCGAGACGCTTCTTACAAAATGGCCGTTCGGTTTCGTAGGGGGGGAGGGGCGGGGGGAGCGGTGGGAGGGGGAGGGGCTTGGGAAGGGGGAGGAGCTAGGAAGGGGGGGGGGGTTGGGGAGGAGGGGCTAGAGAAGGGGGAGGGGTTATAAATGGGGGAGGAGCTAGGAAAGGGGAGGAGTTAGAGAGGGGTTGGGGACGGGGTTAGAGAGGGGGGAGGGGCTAGAAAGGGGGAGGAATTAGAGAAGGGGGAGGGACTAGAAAGGGGGAGGAGCTAGAGAGGGAGGAGGGGCTAGAGAGGGGTTAGAAAGGGGGAGGGGCTAGAGAGGGGTTAGAAAGGGGGAGGGGCTAGAGATGGGGGAGGGGATAGAGAGGGGTTAGAAAGAGGGAGGGGCTAGAGATGGGGGAGGGGTTAGAAAGGGGGAGGGGCTAGAGAGGGGTTAGAAAGGGGGAGGGGCTAGAGATGGGGGAGGGGATAGAGAGGGGTTAGAAAGGGGGAGGGGCTAGAGATGGGGGAGGGGTTAGAAAGGGGGAGGGGCTAGAGAGGGGTTAGAAAGGGGAGGAGTTAGAGAGGGAGAGGGGGTATAAAGGGGGAGGAGCTAGGGAAGGGGAGGAGTTAGGGAGGGGTTGGGGGCGGGGTTAGGGAAGGGGAGGGGTTAGCGAAGGGGGGAGGGATTAGGGGTAGTATCTCTTAGAATCTCTCATTTACTTGATACAGCAATCTTGCTGTGTATCACTTGATACAGCAATCTTGCTGTGTATCACTTGATACAGCAATCTTGCTGTGTATCACTTGATACAGCAATCTTGCTGTGTATCACTTGATACAGCAATCTTGCTGTGTATCACTTGATACAGCAATCTTGCTGTGTATCACTTGATACAGCAATCGTGCTGTGTATCACTTGATACAGCAATCTTGCTGTGTATCACTTGATACAGCAATCTTGCTGTGTATCACTTGATACAGCAATCTTGCTGTGTATCACTTGATACAGCAATCTTGCTGTGTATCACTTGATACAGCAATCTTGCTGTGTATCACTTGATACAGCAATCTTGCTGTGTATCACTTGATACAGCAATCTTGCTGTGTATCACTTGATACAGCAATCTTGCTGTGTATCACTTGATACAGCAATCTTGCTGTGTATCACTTGATACAGCAATCTTGCTGTGTATCACTTGATACAGCAATCTTGCTGTGTATCACTTGATACAGCAATCTTGCTGTGTATCACTTGATACAGCAATCTTGCTGTGTATCACTTGATACAGCAATCTTGCTGTGTATCACTTGATACAGCAATCTTGCTGTGTATCACTTGATACAGCAATCGTGCTGTGTATCACTTGATACAGCAATCTTGCTGTGTATCACTTGATACAGCAATCTTGCTGTGTATCACTTGATACAGCAATCGTGCTGTGTATCACTTGATACAGCAATCTTGCTGTGTATCACTTGATACAGCAATCTTGCTGTGTATCACTTGATACAGCAATCGTGCTGTGTATCACTTGATACAGCAATCTTGCTGTGTATCACTTGATACAGCAATCTTGCTGTGTATCACTTGATACAGCAATCTTGCTGTGTATCACTTGATACAGCAATCTTGCTGTGTATCACTTGATACAGCAATCGTGAGCTGTGACGTTTCCACCTGAAGACGGAAGCTTGCGTTGCCTCCGAAACGTCGTGATTTTTTATTTTATTTTTGTTTAACTTTTATTGATTTTGATTTTTTTTTTACCCACGTGACTTTACCGAAAGTACCTAAGCATATGAATACTTGCGGTCACGAAAGCTTCAAATCTAGAATTAAGGGGAGAGAGATTAGAAAGGGGGAGGGGGGAGGGGTTAGTGAGGGGGTTTAGAAACGGGGAGGGGTGTGGGGAGGGGTGGGGTGGGGGGAGGGGTGGGGGGAGGGGTGGGCGGTGGGGTGGGGGGAGGGGTTAGGGGGGTGGGGGGTGACCCACCCCGCCCCTCTATTCCGGTCAATCCGGTTTAACCTCTGACCGTGGAGGTAGACGATTTGGAACATTCCTAACAGCACTTGCCCCTCGAGGTCTGTTAAGGCTACACGGGGGAGCTTTGTCTGTGTTTGTTATGGGTGCTGCTCCTCGCTAACAGCACTTGCCCCTAAATTCTAAACAGGCTATGCGGGGGATCTTTGTCTGTGTGTGTTACGGGCGCGGCACGGGCTAGAGAGGAGATGGAGTGATGGGTGAGTGGGTGAGTGTGTGGGTGAGTGAGTGAGTGGGTGAGTGAGTGGGTGGGTGGGTGAGTGAGTGAGTGGGTGAGTGAGTGAGTGGGTGAGTTAGTGAGTGGGTGGATGGGTGGGTGGGTGAGTGAGTGGGTGAGTGAGTGAGTGAGTCGGTGGGTGAGTGAGTCGGTGGGTGGGTGAGTAAGTGGGTGATTGAGTGAGTAGGTGAGTGAGTGGGTGAGTGAGTGAGTGGGTGAGTGGGTGGGTGAGTGACTCGGTGGGTGGGTGAGTGAGTGGGTGAGTGAGTGAGTGGGTGAGTGGGTGGGTGAGTGAGTGGGTGAATGGGTGAGTGGGTGGGTGGGTGAGTGAGTGAGTGAGTGGGTGAGTGAGTGGGTGAGTGTGTGGGTGGGTGGGTGAGTGAGTGGTGAGTGAGTGGGTGGGTGGGTGAGTGAGTGAGTGAGTGAGTGGGTGAGTGAGTGAGTGGGTGGGTGAGTTAGTGAGTGGGTGGATGGGTGGGTGGGTGAGTGGGTGGGTGAGTGAGTGGGTGAGTGAGTGAGTCGGTGGGTGAGTGAGTCGGTGGGTGGGTGAGTAAGTGGGTGATTGAGTGAGTAGGTGAGTGAGTGGGTGAGTGAGTGAGTGGGTAAGTGGGTGGGTGAGTGACTCGGTGGGTGGGTGAGTGAGTGGGTGAGTGAGTGAGTGAGTGGGTGAGTGGGTGGGTGAGTGAGTGGGTGAGTGGGTGGGTGGGTGAGTGAGTGAGTGAGTGGGTGAGTGAGTGGGTGAGTGGGTGGGTGGGTGAGTGAGTGAGTGTGTGGGTGAATAGGTGGGTGGGTGAGTGAGTGGGTGGGTGGGTGAGTGAGTGGGTGAGTGTGTGGGTGGATGAGTGTGTGGGTGGATGAGTGTGTGGGTGTGTGAGTGGATGTGTGGGTGAGTGGGTGACACGGGCTAGAGAAGAGATGGAGTGATGTGGTACAGGAGGACGTGGAGCTGAGTGGACTTGCCGATGACTGGTACCAGCGGTGTCAAGATCGGCCTCTGTGGAGGAGGAGGCTCGTGATGGACGCTGCTACTGGGCAGTGCCAGGCTAGGTGCACCGTGAGGCTACTGGGCAGTTGGAGGCAGTCGCCCTCCAACAACAACGGAGGGCTGAGGAGCGACGCTCACAACAACGAGCGGAGCGCCGGGTGGCTAAAGCACAGCAAGTTGGCACAGTCGGGGGCACAGGTGGTGCATCAGCCAGTCATCTCGGTCATCTCGGTCAGTCGACCCGTGGCACCTGCTGGGTCTGCCCCGTGACCTCCTGCCAGCGAGTCTTTGACACTTCACGTGGCCTCAAAGTGCACCTAGCCTGGCACAGGCGCTGTGGTGACGTCATCGTCACTAAGTGGTGAATGGAGGTTGTTGGTATGGGTGCTACTCGCTCACAGCACTTGCCCCTAATGTCTGCTGAGCCTATACGGGGGAGCTTTGTCTTTGTGTGTGTGCGCTAACAACACTTGCCCCTGAAGTCTGCTGAGCCTATGCGGGGGAGCTTTGTCTTTGTGTGCACGTGTTGTATGTGCTGCAACTCGCTCACAGCACTTGCCCCTGAAGTCTGCTAAGGCTATGGGGGGAGCTTTATCTTTGTGTGTGTGCGTGTGTTATAGGTGATGCTACTCGCTAAACACCACTTGCCCCTAACGTATGTTAAGGCTACGCGGGGGATCTTTGGCTGTATCTGTGTGTATATGTTATCGGTGCTACTCACTAACAGCACTTGCCCCTGAAGTCTGCTGAGGCTACGCAGGGCACCTTTATTTGTGTTATGCGCGGTGAGTGTGGTGTGGTGAGTGTAGAGTGCTAATGTCGTGAGTAATTCTGCGGGGAATAATTTTCTTGGTATGTGTGTATACGTACACGTGTGTGTGTATACACGTGTGTGTGTAGGTGTGTGTAGGGGTGTGTAGGTGTGTGTGTGTGTAGGTGTGTGTGTAGGTGTGTGTGTGTGTAGGCATGTGTGTAGGTGTGTGTGTGTGTAGGTGTGTGTAGGTGTGTGTGTGTAGGCGTGTGTGTGTAGGGGTGTGTGTAGGTGTGTGTGTAGGTGTATGTGTGTATATGTGTGTGTAGGTGTGTGTGTAGGTGCATGAGTGTAGGTGTGTGTAGGTGTGTGTGTAGCTGTCGGTGTGTGTAGGTGTGTGTGTGTAGCTGTAGGTGTGTGTAGGTGTGTGTGTGTAGGTGTGTGTGTGTGTTTGTATGTGTGTAGGTGGGTGTGTGTATGTGTGTCATGGCCGATGCTAAGAATAACCCATCGCCTAGAGGTGAAGGGAGTGGTTGTCGCAGTTTCTGGCAGAGCGAACACTCGGACTCACTCGGCACATCGACACGGACAGGGTAAGTTGTTCTGTAGGACCAGCTAAGCACGTGTCACTTAGACCACGTGTTACATAAACCCTGCTAAGCACGTGTCACTTAGACCACGTGTTCAATAGACCCCGCTAAATGTTCCAGGACGCTTTAAAACAACGGTCAAATTGTACACAACACTCATCATCAACGTACTCAACAAAAAAATTGTACGCTTCAACACACCGGTGGGCTAAAGCAGTGAACTATTTTGTCTTTTGTCAGCGTGACAATTTTTTTTGCTGATTGGCCGTGTCGGGTGGTGGAGGGTTACGACACATTTATAAAATAACGCCATCTAAACACAAAAACGTTGATTATGAATAATATTGGTCGCGAAAGCCTTACACGTGCTAAACTGTACACAACACGACGCTCGGCGGCGAACGCCGTCTGTTGCCGCCGCTGTCGTTTCTCCATTCCCCCCGTGCCGGAATGCCGCAGCAGGACGCTCGCTCGCTCGCTCCCCCAGGCATGTCGTCCCAGGAGCCGCTTGGCCAAGGCCTACAGATCCGCTTCATCGATGGCCTGGCCAGACGGGGCGGGGGTGGACCCGAGCCGAAGCCGGGGGGAGGCCAGACTTCAGCGGCGCCGTCGTACGGGGTCAACGTGAGCATCCGTGGCGTGCGGGGGGAGGCCTGCGTGGTGCTGAGCGACGCCGAGAAGCCTGCGGTAGGCCCAGGTGAGGGCCTGGTGGCAGTTGGTTTTGTGGGACCCCATTTCACCGTTGTCGAAATGATGGAAGATGCAAGGAGGGGCTTTGGCCTCTCTGCCAGAGGTCGCAAACGGGTTTTGATTCCTTACCCGTATCCGTACCCGGCCGCACCAGGGTCGCAAATGGGTACCCGTACCCGGCCGGGTACGGGTACCCGTTCCCTACTTGTACCCGTACCCTACCCGAAATGAGTGGCAAACGGTTACTCACCAGTGACTCACGGCCTACCCGTACCCGTACCCGGCCGCACCAGGGTCGCAAACGGCTACCCGTACCCGTACCCGGCCGGGTACGGGTAGCCGGGTATCGGGTAGGGTACGGGTATTGGGTACCCGGTTGCGACCTCTGCTCTCTGCCGATGAAAACAGGAGTTGCGTTCAGATGTTCACGCACCCAATTGATGGGTTTAACACGTAGAAGGATTTCGCGGCCGATATCATCCATAATAGAGGTTTTTGGGTTCGATCGCGGAAACGTACAAATGTGAAGTTAAAACCTGCCACTAACCGACAGCCAACCAGTAAGGGTTGTCACGTGAACGCAACGTGCCAATTCGTCACTTTAATGGCACACAAATCTGGCTGTCGCCTGATGAAACTGGTTGTGATTGTGTCTTGGCTCTCCAAGACACCGGTGTGCTGCACTAATACACTACACTATACACTACGCTACTATACACTACACTATACACTACGCTACTATACACTGCATTATACACTACGCTACTATACACTACACTATACACTACTATACAATACACTATTCACGACTATACACTACTATACACTATGCTACTATAACTACACTATACACTACTATACAATATTCACTACTATACACTACGCTACTATACACTACTATACAATACACTATACACTACACTATACACTACTATACACTATGCTACTATAACCACACTATACACTACTATACAATACACTATTCACGACTATACACTACTATACACTATGCTACTATAACTACACTATACACTACTATACAATACACTATTCACTACTATACACTACACTATACACTATGCTACTATACACTACACTATACACTACTATACAATACACTATTCACTACTATACACTACACTATATACTATGCTACTATACACAAAACACTACTATACACTATACCAGGGGTCGGCAACCTGCGGCTCCGGAGCCGCATGCGGCTCTTTTGAACCTTGACCGCGGCTCCGGGGCGGATGCTAGCGAGGGGAGGAGGCGCACTGTGACACCTGCTCTGGCGTTGCCGCTGCTGACAGGTCGCCGCTCCGCTCCACACTGCCCGCCCGGTGACAGGCAATAACGTTGCCGTTGCTTTGTCACATGTTTGGAAGAAGTAAAAACCTTCCTGGGCAGCAAAGAGCTCACCTTTGCTGAGCTGGAACAGCCAGAGTGGCTGGAAAAATTACATTTTATGGTAGACATGACAGCACATCTAAACACGCTAAATACAACCCTTCAGGGGAAAGGAGGCACAGCCCTGCACATGCTGGAGGAGGTTTTGGCATTCGAGCGCAAGTTGACAGTGTTTGTCAAAGATTTACAGAGAGGTACACTGTCTCACTTTCCCTCTTTGAGAGAGTTCAAACAAAGTCATGATACGATAAATTTGGAATATTTCAAGTCTGCAATCACCACAATGCAAAGTTCGTTTGGGAAACGATTCTGTGAGTTCAGAGAGGAAAAAACGACATTATCCTTCCCTGTCACTCCCCTGGCGATCGATCCATCCCTATTGAATATGACTGCATTTGCAGGTGTAAGTCAACCTGATCTTGAGATGGAACTGGCCGATATAGCCGACAAAGATATATGGGTGTCCAAGTTCAAATGCTTGACCGCTACTCTTGAGGATGTTGCCCGTCAGAAGGCCATTCTGGCTCAGAATCATAAATGGAGTGATATTGAAAACCTTCCCAAACAGGACAAACTTGTATTCGAAACATGGAATGCCATCCCCAACACTTATATAAACATGAAAAAGTATGCATTTGGAGTCCTGTCGATCTTCGGCTCCACATATGTATGTGAGCAGGTCTTCTCCAACATGAACTATATTAAAAACAAACATCGATCACGCCTCACAGATGACAGCTTGCAAGCCTGTGTGAAAATGAAGGTGACGTCTTACAGCCCTGATGTGCAGACACTGTGCACTGAGGTTCAGGAGCAAAAATCCCATTAACCAGGTAATTTAGCTATTAATTTGCAAAAATATATTTTACATTGTTAAGTGAAAAAGTCATTTTTTTATTCAGATTGACAGCTGACTGCACGATCCTGTATATAGCAATAAGGTAAGAAACAATATATGCAGTGTTATATTTGTTTTAAATGTTGCAATGGTTTTGCGGCTCCCAGTTTATTTTTTCCTTCGGAAACGGGTCCAAGTGGCTCTTTATGTCTTAAAGGTTGCAGACCCCTGCACTATACACTACTATACACTACACTACTACACACTACACACTAGCGCTGTATTAGTGAGGAATTGGCATGTTCTGTTCACGTGACAACCCTTACTAGTTGGCTGTGTCGGGTGGTGGCGGGTTTTAACGGCACATTTATATATTTACGAGATCTAACCTCACAAAAACCTTTATTATGGATGCGTTCAGATATTCAAACACCAAATAGATTGCAGCTTTTGTACGGCATCTGCGTTAACAGCACACAGTACTTGTAGCAAGACATCCAAACAAACCAGTGTCTCACTACCCAGTGTCTCACTAGCAGTGTCTCACTAGCAGTGTCTCACTACCCAGTGTCTCACTACCAGTGTCTCACTACCCAGTGTCTCACTACCCAGTGTCTCACTAGCAGTGTCTCACTACCGAGTGTCTCACTAGCAGTGTCTCACTACCCAGTGTCTCACTACCCAGTGTCTCACTACCCTGTGTCTCACTAGCAATGTCTCACTACCCAGTGTCTCACTACCCAGTGTCTCACTAGCAGTGTCACACTACCCAGTGTCTCACTACCCAGTGTCTCTCTACCCAGTGTCTCACTACCCAGTATCTCACTAGCAGTGTCTCACCACCCAGTGTCTCACTACCCAGTGTCTCACTACCCAGTGTCTCACTACCCAGTGTCTCACCACCCAGTGTTAGACCATAGAGACCCATACAAACCCACAGATACCCATAGAGACCCACAGAGTCCCATGCTCATAGAGACCAATTGTAAAACAAAACAATGTTTATGTTACCAGGTGTAAGACCACACTGAGCTACGTAGCTCTTCTGTCAGAAGTGAAGGGGCCATCACGTAATGATAGCAACTCAACCAAGTCTCTGACACATTTACAGCAACCACATTTACTCTAAATGTGGAGGCAACAACCGGCGGAGCAGGAGGAAAATCCAGTTACAGAGCCGCCCACACACTCGAAGTGCTAGAAAGCTCGCACAAGAGATAAAGGTCCTCCCCCTCCCCTACTCCAGGTAGCCTTCACCCGGCTGTAGGGGCAAGTGTTGTTAGTGGGGAGTAGCACAGATCAAGGCCGGCCACGCCCGCCCGCATTTGCCTGCCTAGTGGCGGCGATGCTTTACACTCCGCCTGTTCTTCTAAATGTCACTGTAGCTACAGCAGCACCACTTTTATTCACAACAACCCCACCCTTTAAAAACCTCAACCACTGTCATCTCGTGTACGATTTCGTAATTGCTGCGAAAGGGCCTTGCATCAAGGCGACATATACATATATATACACATACATCTAAAAAAGGTGTAAGATTCGTCTTCTTGGTTCTTTCGGTAAAGTCACGTAGAAGGGAAGTAATAAAATAATAAAAATAAAACATAATAAAATAATTCTCACGACGTTTCGGCCACAACGCAAGCAGCCGTCCTCAGGCGAAGACCAGGTCTGTCGGGGAGACAGCGTCTGAAGCAGATCCCGCAGTACGTGACTTTACCGAAAGAACCAAGAAGATGAATCCCTGCAGTCACGAAAGCTTTAAATCGAAATTTAGTACTAATCACATTCCTGTATTTCCCATAAATATGCTAAATTCCTCTTGATATGCACATTCATTTGTCAAGGCGCCCTTTCCCCCCCTTCCAACCCGGCTTAAATAGACGCTCCAAGCCTGGGGTGTGTCATTCAGATGCTGTCTCCCCGACAGACCTGGTCTTCACCTGAGGACGGCTTCTTGCGTTGTGGCCGAAACGTCGTGAGAATTATTTTATTATGTTTCATTTTTATTATTTTATTATTTCCATTCTACGTGACTTTACCGAAAGAACCAAGAAGATGAATCCCTGCAGTCACGAAAGAAGCTTTAAATCGAAATTTAAGGTGTAAGATAACATGAGGCACGTGGGGCGCTGTGGGTTCTTCTGCGGTGCCGTGTCGCAAGCGAAAGGCCCTCATTGGTCGACTGCGTTCGCTCCGCAGGTAAAACCACTTTCGCCGCAATCAACCCGGACTTCCGCAGCAACGACGGCGGCCATTTTAAAGGGGGCGGCACCAATGGGGGTGGCCATTTTAAAGGGGGCGGCACCAATGGGGGCGGCCATTTAAAAGGGGGCGGTGCCAAGGGGGGTGGCCATTTTAAATGGGTTGGTACCAATGGGGGTGGCCATTTTAAAGGGGGCGGCACCAATGGGGGTGGCCATTTAAAAGGGGGCGGCGCCAATGGGGGTGGCCATTTAAAAGGGGGCGGCGCCAATGGGGGCGGCCATTTTAAAGGGGGCGGCGCCAATGGGGGCGGCCATTTAAAAGGGGGCGGTGCTGAGGGGAGGCTGCCATTTTTCAGGAGATGGGAAATTCTCGTTCCCAGGCTCCTCCATTGACTGGGCCCGAGGGAGCATGGACCCTCTCACCGGCCTCTACCGCACGCCGGGATCCCGGGAATTCTACCGAGCCGGCTTCGGCCGCCCGCCGGAGACCGGCCACCGGGAATCGCCGAGGGAGAAGACGACCGGGGGCCGGGAAGGGCCGACGGAGTTTCGGAACTCGAACGGCCGCTCAGTCGAGAATGATCCGGGGCTCCTATTGCAGCAGCAGCAGTCGAAAGTAAGGATGAGGAGGAGGAGGAGATCTAGGGAAGAGTCGTGGAGGCGGCGTGCGTTCAATCAGGAGTCTAGGGCGGGTGTGGAGGAAGAGGATGATGATGATGATGAGGAGAACAGGATTCTGCGCTCTTCGGTGTCGCGGTCCCTCGAAGGGCTCGACACGAGGGGAGCCTCCGCTGTGAGGAACGCCGAGGACGATGCCGACGACGGCGGTGACGACGACGATGACTACCGGGGATGTAGGGAAGGTGGGAGAAGTGCGAGCAGAGGCGACGGAGTGGTCGCAGGAGTCGGAGGAGCTGTTGGTGGCGTTGGTGGATTTAGAGACAATGGTGGATTTGGTGGCATTAGTGGAGTTGGAGACGCTGGTGGATTTGGTGGAGTTGGAGACGTTGGTGGAGTTGGAGACGTTGGTGGATTTGGTGGCATTAGTGGAGTTGGAGACGCTGGTGGATTTGGTGGAGTTGGAGACGTTGGTGGAGTTGGTGGAGTTGGAGACGCTGGTGGATTTGGTGGAGTTCGTGGAGTTGGAGATGCTGGTGGAGTTGCAGACGCTGGTGGATTTGGTGGCGTTGGAGTCGTTGGTGGAGTTGGAGACGTTGGTGGAGTTGGAGACGCTGGTGGATTTGGTGGAGTTGAAGACGTTGGTGGATTTGGTGGAGTTGGTGGAGTTGGAGACGTTGGTGGAGTTGGAGACGCTGGTGGAGTTGGTGGCGTTGGAGGCGTTGGAGACCCGGCGACTTCGTCGCGCCGGGTGCCTCATCGGCGTCCGGCACCAGCGCAGGGCTCGGTGGCTCGGCTCGTGAAGCGGTTCGGGGGCCCGGCCGCCTCTTCGCCCCCCGGCGGAGCGCCTTGTCGCCCGTCGGCCCTCCCGCTCCGGCGGACCCAGAGCCTGCCCAGCACCGCACCACTCTTCAACGAGCGCAGGCAGAAGAGCCTCCAAGAGGTCCAGCGGCAGGAGGATCTGAGTCGGCGCCGGCCGAGGTCCAACCATCATCATCATCATCAGCAGCAGCAGCAGCAGGAGGAGGAGGATCTATATCGGCAGCGGCATTTCCGTCGAGGCCACGGAGAATGCCGCACGTGGCAGAGCGAGGAGGCGGAGGCCACGTTGGGGAGTCGAACACTTTTCCCGCAGTGTGAGGGTCCACGCTCGGACGGGGATGGCGAGGCAGGGGGGAGGAGGGCGTCGAGGACTCCGGGTCACGGCGGGGGGCGCGGGCAGCGATGGGAGGAGCAGTGGGGAGAGGAGGAGGCGGAGGGAGGGTACAGCAGCGGAGGTGGCCTTGGGGGAGAGGGCGCGGGGTTGAAGGTGAGAGGAGAGGCCATTGGGGCCTTGCGCGCTGGTGGACTTCTGGCCACGTGGATAGTTCAAGTTCATGTATTATGTATAGCCCTGTGAGCCATTCGGCTCTTGAATCGGGTGCAACCGCAACAAACAAAAAGCAAAAACGTGAACAAAATAGTGACAGTGATAGGACGAAATTCGTTTTCAGTTCGCTGCGTTTTAATCCGCCCGTCGCTCCGCTCTGCTATTGCCGGAAGGTGACCGCCTCCAGCTGCCCAGCAACAGCGCCCTACACAAGTCTCCTCCTCGTCCACAGAGGCCGATCTTGACACAGCAACAGCAGTGGCAACAAGAAGAAGAAGCAGTTCTGAAGGAATTATTTTGTGAATCTCGATGACGACGAGTTAAAAGTTGCATAGCTCCTAATGGCGTCCTAATGTGGGTCAGGAAGAGCGTTCCAGACGGCCGCAGAAGCAGCAGCGCAAGCTGAAAGCGCCTCGCGATGATGCGGTGAAAGTTTTTGTTCGATGGGCAGCCAAAAGTATAGTGTAGTGTATAATGTAGTGATTAGTAGTGAATAGTAGTGTATAGTGTAGTTTTTAGTATAATGTGTAGTGTATAGGGTAGTGTAGTATATAGGGTAGTATAGTGCATAGTAGTGTATAGTAGTGTATAGTGTAGTATATAGTATAATGTATAGTAGTGTATATAGGGTAGTATAGTGCATAGTCGTGTATAGTGTGTAGTTTAGCGTAGATATCATTTGAAAGTACGTGATGCGATGACCGTCTTTGTTCGATGGCCAGTCAAATGTGTAGTTTATTGTGTAGTGTATAATAGTATATTGTAGTGTATAATAGTATATTGTAGTGTATAATAGTATAGTGTATAATAGTATAGTGTAGTGTATAATAGTGTATTGTAGTGTATAATAGTATAGTGTATAATAGTGTATTGTAGTGTATAATAGTGTATTGTATAATAGTATAGTGTAGTGTATAATAGTATAGTGTAGTGTATAATAGTAAATTGTAGTGTATAATAGTATAGTGTAGTGTATAATAGTATATTGCAGTGTATAATAGTCAGAGGTGGGACAAAGTCATTGTTATGCAAGTCCAAGTCGAGTCGCAAGTCATCAAATTCATGACTCGAGTCTGACTCGAGTCCAAGTCACATGACTCGAGTCCACATCTCATAGGTGGGACAAAGTCATTGTTATGCAAGTCCAAGTCGAGTCGCAAGTCATCAAATTCATGACTCGAGTCTGACTCGAGTCCAAGTCACATGACTCGAGTCCACACCTCTGATAATAGTATAGTGTAGTGTATAATAGTATAGTGTAATGTATAATAGTATAATAGTGTATTGTATAATATTATAGTGCCACCGCTGCCACCGCGACAGTGAACCGGAGTCCGCGCCATGACGGTTTACAGCTCTCGGCGAGATCGGCAGCGACGTGGTGTCGTGGTTCATTTTGTGGAAAGCGCTTCGCGTGCGTGTGCGCATTGAGCGCGACGACGTTAAAAAACGCCGTGCATTTTTTTGGCAACTCGAAGCCGATGCAGGTTGGAAGAGCAACGGGCGGACACGCGGTATCGGATCTTGCAGGACAGGGACTGCCTCTACTTACGAACTAGTTAGGTTCCAGGAGGTCTGTTCGTAAGTCAATTTGTTCATAAGTCCAACTTTACTCCTGTCGATTCCAAACGTGTTGTACGGCATGTACACTAAACACGGGGAATGGCTTTAACGTTGTATAATCTCCTGTGGATGTAGATGCCACTGGTTCTTCTTGTTTGCAGATGTAGATGCCACTGGTTCTTCACGTTCTGCAGATGTAGATGCCACTGGTTCTTCACGTTCTGCAGATGTAGATGCCACTGGTTCTTCACGTTCTGTAGATGTTGATGCCAATGGTTCTTCACATTCTGCAGATGTAGATGACACTGGTTCTTCACGTTCTGCAGATGTAGATGCCACTGGTTCTTCACGTTCTGCAGATGTAGATGCCACTGGTTCTTCACGTTCTGCAGATGTAGATGCCAATGGTTCTTCACGTTCTGCAGATGTAGATGACACTGGTTCTTCACGTTCTGCAGATGTAGATGCCACTGGTTCTTCACATTCTGCAGATGTATATGCCACTGGTTCTTCACGTTCTGCAGATGTAGATGCCACTGGTTCTTCACGTTCTGCAGATGTAGATGCCACTGGTTCTTCACGTTCTGCAGATGTAGACACCACCACCGACATCTATTGCACGGCAGTTGAACTTACGACTCTCGGTCCGAACAGGCTGCAGCTGGATGTACGGGACCAGGTTCGTTCGTATCTCTAAAAGTTTGTAAGTTGAACGTTCGTAAGTTTGAGGAGCCCCTGTCTAGCGGCGCCTTCATCAGAGGGCACTTTTCATCAATTGTAAAATTGTACTTTACCGTGACGGAGGGGTTGGTTTTGGTATTAAAGTATTGGTGGTGTTGTTATGGCGACGGTAGGTCAGGTGGGCAGTGGTTAAAGTAGGGGTTGGGGTAGTGGTGGGGATAGTGTTGGGGGTAGTGATAGGGCTTGGGGTAGTGATAGTGATAGGGGTAGTGATGGGGGTAGTGGTGGGTGTAGTGGTGGGGGTAGTGGTGGGGGTAGTGATGGGGGTAGTGATGGGGGTAGTGATGGGGGTAGTGATGGGGGTAGTGATAGGCGTTGCTACTCGCTACTAACAGCACTTGCCCCTGTAACCTGTTAGAGGCTACCCAGGGGATCTTTTTCTCTGTGTGTGTTATAGATGATGCTACTCGCTACTAAAATCACTTGCTCCTACAGCCCGTTAAAGGCTACCTGGGGGACCTTCATCTGTGTCTGTGTGAAATAGAAATAAATAAATAACGTTGCCTTCCTATCCTCAGCTCGGTGCCTCGGGGACAACGGCGCAGAAAGAGGAGGAGCCACAGCGGACATGGGAGGAGCTTAGACAGCGAGGGGAGGAGCCGAGAGACGGAGGAGCGTCGCTCCCGCGGAGGGAAGCTTCTTCGAAATGCAAAAGCGGCGATTCTGAGCAGCAGGAGGAATCTTCGACGCAGCAGCAGCAGCGGCGGCGGCGGCGGCGCTGCGGCTGGATGGGGGAGTGGGAAGCTTCCGCCGGGCACCGCGGGGAAGGGCCGAGGAATCTGGATTTTTCAGCGCAGCAGGCGGAAGCTTCGGTGCAGCGGAGCAGGGTGGAGCTGAGAGACCGGGAGTTTTCGCTGAAGGAACAGGAAGCTTCGATCCAGCGGAGCAGAGAGAAGCTGAGAGAACAGGAATGTTCGGTGAAGGAACTGGATCCCTTGATTCAGCAACGGGGAGAGGAGCTCAGAGAACGGGAATGTTCGGTGAAGGAGGAGGAAGCTTCGATTCAGCGGAGAAGGGAGGAACTGAGAAGCCGGGAATCTTCGCTACAGGAACAGGAAGCTTCAGTCCAGCGGAGCAGAGCAGAGTTGAGAGACCGAGAATCTTCGGTGAAGGAGCAAGAAGCATTGGTCCAGAGGAGCAGAGCGGAGCTGAGAGACCGGGAGTTTTCGCTGAAGGAACAGGAAGTTTCGCTTCAGCGGAGCAGAGCGGAGCTAAGAGACCGGGAATCTTCGCTGAAGGAACAGGATCCCTTGATTCAGCAACAGAGAGAGCAGCTGAGAGAACGGGAATCCTCTGTACGGGAACAGGAAGCTTCGATCCAGCGGAGCAAAGTGGAGCTGAGAGACCGGGAGTTTTCGCTGAAGGAACAGGAAGCTTCGATCCAGCGGAGCAGAGAGAAGCTGAGAGAACAGGAATGTTCGGTGAAGGAACTGGATCCCTTGATTCAGCAACGGAGAGAGGAGCTCAGAGAATGGGAATGTTCGGTGAAGGATCAGGAAGCTTCGATTCAGCGGAGCAGAGAGGAGTTGAGAGACCGAGAATCTTCACTGAAGGATCAGGAAGCTTCGATTCAGCGGAAAAGAGAGGAGCTAAGAAGCCGAGAGTTTTCGCTGAAAGAACAGGAAGCTTCGGTTGAGCGGAGCAGAGCGGAGTTGAGAGACCGTGAGGCTTCCGTGAAGGAGGAGGAAGCTTTGATCCAGCGGAGCAGAGCGGAGTTGAGAGACCGAGAATCTTCGCTGAAGGAACAGGAAGCTTCGGTCCAGCGGAACAGAGAGGAGCTGAGAGACCGCGAATCTTCGCTGAAGGAGCAGGAAGATTCGGTCCAGCGGAAAAGAGAGGAGCTAAGAAGCCGAGAGTTTTCGCTGAAAGAACAGGAAGCTTCCATTCAGCGGAGCAGAGAGGAGTTGAGAGACCGAGAATCTTCGGTGAAGGAACAGGAAGCTTCGGTCCAGCGGAACAGAGAGGAGCTGAGAGACCGTGAGGCTTCGGTGAAGGAACTGGATCCCTTGATTCAGCAGCAGAGAGAGCAGCTGAGAGAACGGGAATCTTCTGTACGGGAGCAGGAAGCTTTGGTACATCGGAGCAGAGCGGAGTTGAGAGACCGGGAATCTTCGCTGAAGGATCAGGAAGCTTTGATTGAGCGTAGCAGAGCGGAGCTGAGAGACCGTGAGGCTTCGGTGAAGGAGCAGGAAGCTTTGGTTCATCAGAGCAGAGTGGAGTTGAGAGGCCGAGAATCTTCGGTGAAGGAGGAGGAAGCTTCGGTCCAGCGGAGCAGAGAAGAGTTGAGAGACCGGGAATCTTCGCTGAAGGATCAGGAAGCTTCGATTGAGCAGAGCAGAGTGGAGTTGAGAGGCCGAGAATCTTCGGTGAAGGAGGAGGAAGCTTCGGTCCAGCGGAGCAGAGCGGAGCTGGGAGGCCGAGAGTCTTCGCTGCGGGAACTTGAAGCTTTCCTCCGAAGGCACGAGCAGGAGTTGAACGATCGTGAGTCTCTGGTGCGGCAGAAGGAGGCCTCCGTTCAGCGGCGCGCGGAGGAGCTCTCCCGTCGGGAGCAGGAGGCGGCGGAGGCGGAAGAGCTCCGGCGGGAGAGGGGACGCGGGGAGGGGGAGGAGCTGTCCCGCGTCTCCCGCGCCCTGGAGCTCGCGCAGGCCCAGGTGGAGGCTCTCAAGGTGCGGGGACGGAGAGCGAGCGAGCGAGAGAGAGATCGAGCGAAGGAGCGAGCGAGGGAGTGAGCGAGCGAGTGAGCGAGGGAGCGAGGGAGTGAGCGAGAGGGAGCGAGGGAGCGAGCGTGAGTGAGTGAGCGAGTGAGTGAGTGTGAGAGAGCGAGTGGGGTGCGGTTTGGGGGGGCTGTGGCTCTGCCATCATCCACTCAGTGGGCTGACTTTGATTGATGCTGATTGGCTGTCGCTCTGTTGCCACCCAGGGAATTGTTATTATCGCCGATCGATCGTCAGCAAATGGATATCGTCGGTTTCTGCGTCATTGTGAGCGACTCATCGTCCATCCATCTTGCGAGTGTGAATGTGCACCCACTTCAATGCCCCTTTCGGCATGGACATCCGCGGTAAAACCGTTCGACTTTCATGCCGATTCTAACCCCACTTGGTTTCTTTTTGTCTGCCGGCTGTCAGGCCCAGGTGTCCGACGCGGAGGGAGCCCAGGCCAAGGTCGTCCTCCTGCTGCGGCAGGAGATGGAGCAGCTGAGGAGGACGGAGCAGCAGAGGGCGGTGGACTCCACGGTTAGTCTGGCCCTGCCTACGATCCATCCTGGGTTTAACCTGCAGGCTGGATTGTGTGAGGAGCTCACAAATCCTCGAAAGATCTGGGCAAAGTCCCATCGGTGAGCTCCTCCGGCAGACAAGGCTGCGTTGGCTGGGTCATGTAGCCCGCATGCCCAGCCACCGCATGCCTAAACAGCTTTTGTTCGGCCGGATCGAGGGGGCTAAACGGGCGCGGCACAGGCTAGAGAAGAGATGGAGTGACGTGGTACAGGAGGACGTGGAGCTGAGTGGACTTGCCTATGACTGGTACCAGCGGTGTCAAGATCGGCCTCAGTGGAGGAGGCTCGTGAAGGACGCTACTGGGCAGTTGGAGGCAGTCGCCCTCCAACAACAACGGAGGGCGGAGGAGCGACGCTCACAACAACGAGCGGAGCGCCGGGTGGCTAAAGCACAGCAAGTTGGTACAGTAGGGGGCACAGGTGGTGCATCAGCCAGTCATCTCGGTCATCTCAGTCAGTCGACCCGTGGCACCTGGGTCTGCCCCGTGACCTCCTGCCAGCGGGCGTTCGACACTTCACGTGGCCTCAAGGTGCACATGGCCTGGCACAAGCGTCGTGGTGACGTCATCGCCACTTAGTGGCGAATGGCGGTTGTTGTGTGTGTGTGTCTCTATATGTGTGTGTGTCTGTGTGTGTCTGTGTGTGTGTCTCTATGTGTGTGTGTGTCTGTGTGTGTGTCTGTGTGTGTGTGTGTAAGATCTTTGTGTGTCTGTGTGTGTCTGTGTGTGTCTGTAGGTGTGTCTCTGTGTGTGTAAGATCTTTGTGTGTGTGTGTGTAAGATCTTTGTGTGTTTGTGTGTAAGATCTTTGTGTGTGTGTGTGTGTCTGTGTGTGTGTGTAAGATCTTTGTGTGTGTGTAAGATATTTGTGTGTCTGTGTGTAAGATCTTTGTGTGTCTGTGTGTAAGATATTTGTGTGTGTGTGTCTGTGTGTAAGATCTTTGTGTGTGTGTGTAAGATCTTTGTGTGTGTGTGTGTAAGATCTTTGTGTGTGTGTGTAAGATCTTTGTCTGTGTGTGTGTGTAAGATCTTTGTGTGTGTGTGTAAGATCTTTGTGTGTGTGTGTCTGTGTGTAAGATCTTTGTGTGTGTGTGTGTAAGATCTTTGTGTGTGTGTGTCTGTGTGTAAGATCTTTGTGTGTGTGTGTAAGATCTTTGTGTGTGTGTGTAAGATCTTTGTCTGTGTGTCTGTGTGTAAGATCTTTGTGTGTGTGTGTCTGTGTGTGTGTGTGTAAGATCTTTGTCTGTGTGTGTGTGTGTAAGATCTTTGTGTGTGTGTGTGTCTGTGTGTGGGTGTGTAAGATCTTTGTCTGTGTGTGTGTGTGTGTGCAAGAGCTCCACTCTGGCATCCCAGGCGGAGGATCTTCTCAAGACGTTTCGGCTCCAGGCCCAGCAGGAGGTGGAGCAGCTGCAGCTACTGCTGCAGGAGAAAACCCTCGCCCTGAGCGTCTCCGTGCAGCTCAAGGACAAATATCTACAGCAGGCAAGCCCGCCTCTGTCTACCTACACACATACATACACACACACACCTACATACACACCTACATACACACCTACACACCTACCTACACACAAATACCTACACACACACACACCTACACACCTACCTACACACACACCTACATACACACACACCTACACACCTACATACACACACACCTACATACACACCTACCTACACACAAATACCTACACACACACACCTACACACCTACCTACACACACACCTACATACACACCTACATACACACACCTACACACACACACCTACACACACACACACCTACAAAGACACCTACACACCTACACACCTACAAAACCCTCGCCCTGAGCGTCTCCGTGCAGCTCAAGGACAAATACCTACAGCAGGCAAGCCCGCCTCTGTCTACCTACACAGATACATACACACACACACCTACATACACACCTACATACACACCTACACACCTACCTATACACAAATACCTACACACACACACACCTACACACCTACCTACACACACACCTACATACACACACACCTACACACCTACATACACACACACCTACATACACACCTACATACACACACCTACACACACACACACCTACAAAGACACCTACACACCTACAAAACCCTCGCCCTGAGTGTCTCCGTGCAGCTCAAGGACAAATACCTACAGCAGGCAAGCCCGCCTCTGTCTACCTACACACATACATACACACACCTACATACACACCTACATACACACCTACACACCTACCTACACACAAATACCTACACACACACACACCTACACACCTACCTACACACACACCTACATACACACACACCTACACACCTACACACACACCTACATACACACCTACATACACACACCTACACACACACACCTACACACACACACACCTACAAAGACACCTACACACCTACACACCTACACACCTACAAAACCCTCGCCCTGAGCGTCTCCGTGCAGCTCAAGGACAAATACCTACAGCAGGCAAGCCCGCCTCTGTCTACCTACACAGATACATACACACACACACCTACATACACACCTACATACACACCTACACACCTACCTACACACAAATACCTACACACACACACACCTACACACCTACCTACACACACACCTACATACACACACACCTACACACCTACATACACACACACCTACATACACACCTACATACACACACCTACACACACACACACCTACAAAGACACCTACACACCTACAAAACCCTCGCCCTGAGCGTCTCCGTGCAGCTCAAGGACAAATACTTACAGCAGGCAAGCCCGCCTCTGTCTACCTACACACATACATACACACACCTACATACACACCTACATACACACCTACACACCTACCTACACACAAATACCTACACACACACACACCTACACACCTACCTACACACACACCTGCATACACACACACCTACACACCTACATACACACACACCTACACACCTACATACACACACACCTACATACACACCTACATACACACACACCTACAAAGACACCTACACACCTACACACCTACACAACCCTCGCCCTGAGCATCTCCGTGCAGCTCAAGGACAAATACCTACAGCAGGCAAGCCCGCCTCTGTCTACCTACACACCTACATACACACACCTACATACACACCTACATACACACCTACACACCTACCTACACACAAATACCTACACACACACCTACCTACACACACACCTACATACACACACACCTACACACCTACATACACACACACCTACATACACACCTACATACACACCTACACACCTACCTACACACAAATACCTACACACACACACACACCTACCTACACACACACCTACATACACACACACCTACACACCTACATACACACACACCTACATACACACCTACATACACACACTTACACACACACACCTACACACACACACACCTACAAAGACACCTACACACCTACACACCTACACACCTACAAAACCCTCGCCCTGAGCGTCTCCGTGCAGCTCAAGGACAAATACCTACAGCAGGCAAGCCCGCCTCTGTCTACCTACACACCTACATACACACACCTACACACACACACCTACACACACACACCTACACAACAACAACCGCCATTCGCCACTAAGTGGCGGTGACGTCACCACGACGCTTGTGCCAGGCCAAGTGCACCTTGAGGCCACGTGAAGTGTCGAACGCCCGCTGGCAGGAGGTCACGGGGCAGACCTACATACACACCTACACACACCTACACACACCTACACACACACCTACACACACACCTACACACACACACCTACACACACACACCTACACACACACCTACACACCTACACACCCTCCCACTCCCCCCCCCACTCCCCCCCCCCACTCCACCCCCTACTCCCCCCCCCTCCCCCTCACCACTCCCCCCCACCACTCCCCCCACTCTCCCCACTCCCCCCTACCACCCTCACCACTTCCCCCCCACCCCCCACCACTCCTAACCACCCCCCCCACCTCCCTCACCACCTCCCCCACCACCCTCACCCACCCCCCACTCCCCCCATCACTCCCCCCCACCCTCACCTCACCCCCCCCCTCACCCCACCAGGTGAGCGATGCGCGTGAGGATCTGCAGGAGGCTGAGACGCAGTGTGAGGAGCTCCGTCAGGAGCTGAGCGACGTCACCGCCGCCCTGGAGGGGAGCCGCGGCGAGGAGCAGAGACTGGCACGCAGACTGCAGGTGGAGCACCCTGACACACTACACACTATACTGCCTGCTGCACTACATACTACACTACATACTACACTACCTGATACACTACCCACTACACTACCTGGAGGGGAGCCGCGGCGAGGAGCAGAGACTGGCACGCAGACTGCAGGTGGAGCACCCTGACACACTACACACTATACTGCCTGCTACACTACACACTGCACTACATACTACACTACCTGATACACTACACACTATACTGCCTGCTGCACTACACTATACACTACACTATACACTACACACTACACTATACACTACACTTTACACTACGCTATACACTACACTACACACTATACACTACATACTACACTACACACTACATACTACACTACACACTACACTACACACTACACTACACACTACACTATACACTACACTATACACTACACACTACACTATACACTACACTATACACTACACTACCTGATACACTACACTATACACTACTATACACTACACTACACTATACACTACACTATATACTACTATACACTATACTACATTATACACTACACACTACACTACACTATACACTACACACTACACACTACACTACCTGGAGGGCAGCCGCGGCGAGGAGCAGAGACTGGCACGCAGACTGCAGGTGTAGCACCCTGACACACTACACACTATACTGCCTGCTGCACTACACTATACACTACACTACCTGATACACTACACACTGCACTACACTACATACTACACTACCTGCTACACTACATACTACACTATACACTACATGTTACACTAAACTACACTATACACTACATGTTACACTACACTACACTATACACTACATGTTACAGTACACTACACTATACACTACATGTTACACTACACTATACACTACCTGATACACTACACTACATACTACACTACCTGCTACACTACATACTACACTATACACTACACTATACACTACAATACACACTACACTACCTGATACACTACACACTACACTACCTGCTACACACTACACTGCATACTACACTACCTGATACACTACCTGATGATGTTGATGTTGATGATGGTATTGATGTTGATGATGTTGATGATGTTGATGATGATGATGTTGATGGTGTTGATGTTGATGGTGTTGATGTTGATGATGTTGATGATGTTGATGATGATGATGTTGATGGTGTTGATGGTGATGATGATGTTGATGATGGTGATGATGTTGATTATGATGTTGATGGTGATGTTGATGATGATGTTGATGATGATGGTGATGTTGATGATGTTGCTGATGTTGATGTTGATGATGATGGTGATGTTGATGGTGATGATGGTGGTGATGGTGATGATGTTGATGTTGATGATGATGATGTTGATGATGTTGATGATGTTGATGATGTTGATGGACTTGCCCCAGGAGGAGACGACCTCGCTGGAGGAGGAGCTGAGCGAGGAGCGTGAGTGTGGAGAGGAGATGACTCAGATGGTGGAGGAGCTCCGGGCACAGGTGAGGGAGGAGGTGGAGGTGGTGGAGGAGGTGGAGGAGGAGGTGGTGGGGGTGGAGGAGGTGGAGGAGGTGGAGGAGGTGGAGGTGGTGGAGGAGGTGGTGGAGGAGGAGGTGGAGGAGGTGGAGGTGGAGGAGGTGGAGGTGGAGGGGGTGGAGGAGGTGGAGGAGGAGGTGGAGGATGAGGAGGGGGAGGAGGTGGAGGTGGAGGAGGTGGAGGTGGAGGGGGTGGAGGAGGTGGAGGATGAGGAGGGGGAGGAGGTGGAGGAGGTCGAGGAGGTGGAGGAGGAGGAGGTGGAGGAGGTGGAGGGTGGAGGAGGTGGAGGAGGTGGAGGAGGAGGTGGAGGAGGTGCAGGGGGAGGAGGTGGAGGAGGTGGAGGAGGAGGTGTTGGTGGAGGAGGTGGAGGTGGAGGTGGAGGAGGTCGAGGAGGTGGAGGAGGAGGTGGAGGAGGTGGAGGTGGAGGTGGAG
>NC_136346.1:1028308-1044002 GCF_964198595.1 Lampetra fluviatilis | reverse complement strand
CAAACAACAACAACCAACAACAACCACCATTCACAACAACCAACAACAACCACCATTCACAACAACAACAACAACCACCATTCACAACAACAACCAAAAAACCACCACCATTCACAACAACAACAATCACCACCATTCACAACAACCACAACAACAACCACCACCATCATCATCATCCAGGCCACCCTGTTAACAACAACCACAACAACCACAACAACCACAACAACAACAACCACAACAACCCCGATGTGTCCTGACTTCTGGGCCACCCTGTATAGTGAACCGTGCAGGATGTCCACGTCACCAGCAGCTCAACCACGTGGGCTGATGTCATCATCACCACCACCGACGTGGACGTTCATAAACCCTCCTTCCCACACCTCCTCCACCCCCTCCTCCTCCCCCTCCTCCACCTCCTCCACCTCCTCCACCCCCTCCTCCACCACCACCTCCACCTCCACCACCTCCTCCTCCCCCCTCCTCCACCACCACCTCCTCCTCCACCACCTCCTCCTCCCCCCTCCTCCACCTCCCCTCCTCCACCTCCCCCTCCTCCACCTCCTCCTCCACCACCTCCTCCCCCTCCACCTCCCCCCCCTCCACCTCCTCCTCCACCTCCCCCTCCACCTCCTCCACCTCCTCCTCCACCTCCTCCTCCTCCTCCACCACCACCTCCTCCTCCACCTCCTCCACCCCCTCCTCCTCCTCCTCCTCCTCCTCCTCCCCCTCCACCCTCCTCCTCCACCTCCCCCTCCACCTCCTCCACCTCCTCCTCCACCTCCTCCTCCTCCACCTCCTCCTCCTCCCCTCCTCCACCACCACGTCCACCACCCTCCTCCTCCCCCTCCTCCACCCCACCTCCTCCTCCACCACCTCCTCCTCCCCCTCCTCCACCTCCCCCTCCTCCACCTCCCCCCTCCTCCACCTCTCCTCCACCTCCTCCCCCTCCACCTCCCCCCCCTCCACCTCCTCCTCCACCTCCCCCTCCACCTCCTCCACCTCCTCCTCCACCTCCTCCTCCTCCACCTCCTCCTCCACCTCCTCCTCCACCACCCACCTCCTCCTCCACCTCCTCCCACCCCCTCCTCCTCCTCCTCCCCCTCCCACCTCCTCCTCCACCTCCCCCTCCACCTCCTCCACCTCCTCCTCCACCTCCTCCTCCTCCACCTCCTCCTCCACCTCCTCCTCCTCCCCCTCCTCCACCACCACCTCCTCCTCCACCACCTCCTCCTCCCCCTCCTCCACCTCCCCCTCCACCTCCTCCACCTCCTCCACCTCCTCCCCCTCCTCCACCTCCTCCCCCTCCTCCTCCTCCTCCTCCTCCCCCTCCTCCACCTCCTCCACCACCTCTTCCTCCTCCTCCACCACCTCCCCCGCGTCTCCCCCCAGCGAGCGCAGAGCAGAGAGGCGAGCCGAGAAGAAGCTGAGGGAGATGCTGAGGGAGGCTCAGGAGGAGCTGCAGACGCTTCGTGGCGACCGCGAGGAGGTGGGGGTGGGGGTGGTGGTGGTGGTGGTGGTGGACGGTTCGGTGGATGGACAGACGGTCAGATGAATGGAGAGATGGTTAGATGGATGGATGGACAGTCGGTTAGATGAATGGAGAGATGGTTATATGGATGGACAGTCGGTTAGATGGACGAATGGATGGACAGATGATTCGATGGACAGACGGTTAGATGGATGGACAGATGGTTAGATGAATGGAGAGATGTTTAGATGGATGGATGAACAGTCGGTTAGATGGACGAATGATGGACAGGTGATTAGATGGACAGACGGTTAGATGGATGGACAGATGGTTAGATGAATGGAGAGATGTTTAGATGGATGGATGAACAGTCGGTTAGATGAACGAATGGATGGACAGATGATTAGATGGACAGACGGTTCAGTGGATTGACAGACGGTCAGATGAATGGAGAGATGGTTAGATGGATGGATTGACAGTCGGTTAGATGGATGGACAGTCGGTTATATGAATGGAGAGACGCTTAGATGGTTTGACAGTCGGTTAGATGGATTGACAGATGGTTAGATGAATGGACAGTCGGTTAGATGGATTGACAGTCGGTTAGATGAATGGAGAGACGCTTAGATGGACGGACAGACAGTCGGTTAGATGAATGGAGAGACGCTTAGATGGATGGATTGACAGTCGTTAGATGGATGGAGAGACGCTTAGATGGATGGAGAGTCAGATGACAAATTGACAGACGGACCGGTGAACGGACGGGCGGACGGACAGATGCACGGACAACCTCTGACCCTCGACCCCTTCACCCCCCCCCATCCCCCCCACCCCCTCACGAACCACCTCAAGGCCACGATCCGCTCCAAGGCCCTGAAGTCGCAGCTCCTGCAGCAGGAGGAGCAGCTGGAGCAGCAGCGGGCGCAGCTGCGGAGGGCCGAGCGTCAGCTGGAGGAGCAGAGGCCTGGAGGTGGAGCTGCGCTCGCTGCTGGGGGCCCGCACGGGGGGCGGCCGGGGCACGGTGGAGCTCCGCCGGGGCACGGAGGAGCTCCGCGACCTGCCCACCGCCAGGTCCGTCAGAGAACGAATTGGGAATCGAGGAGGAGGGGGTGGGGGGGGGGGAACCCTCTCCCGGGTTTTTTTTTTCGACGGCACGTACGTGTGTGTGTGTGTGTGATGACGTGTGTGCGTGTGTGTGTGTGTGATGACGTGTGCGTGTGTGCGTGATGACGTACGTGTGTGTGTGATGACGTACGTGTGTGTGTGACGTGTGTGTCTGTGCGTGCGTGGTGTGTGTGTGTCTGTGTGCGTGCAGATCTACGACACGGAACCGGACCCGGGTTGGAGACTCCGACAGCACGGACTCGGGGTAGTGGGGCCTCGAGATGATGGGAGCGGGCAGGCACAGAGTACAGAGTGGGGTCCATCACAACACGTGGGGTCCATCACAACACGTGGGCTACAGAGTAGTGTACATCACAACACGTGGGGTCCATCACAACACGTGGGCTACAGAGTAGTGTACATCACAACACGTGACACAGAGGAGGGTGCATCACAACCATTGGGCTACAAAGTAGGGTACATCACAACACAGAGAGAGAAGAAAAATAAATAAAATAAAAAATATTAATATTTAATTCATGTGAGTCTACGGGTCTCTGTCTGAGTCTACAAGTCTCTGTGTGAGTCTACGGGTCTATATGTGTGAGTCTGTGTCTCTGTGTGAGTCTACGGGTCTCTCTGTGTGAGTCTATGGTCTCTGTGTGAGTCTATGGGTCTCTGTGTGTGAGTCTATGGGTCTCTGTGTGAGTCTACGGTTCTCTGTGTGAGTCTATGGCTCTATGATGCGTGAGTCTACGGTTCTCTGTGTGAGTCTACGGGTCTCTGCGTGAGTCTATGGGTCTCTGTGTGAGTCTGTGTCTCTGTGTGAGTCTATGGGTCTCTGCGTGAGTCTACGGGTCTATATGTGAGTCTATGGGTCTCTGCGTGAGTCTATGGTCTCTGTGTGAGTCTACGGGTCTCTGTGTGAGTCTACGGGTCTCTGTGTGAGTCTGTGTCTCTGTGTGAGTCTACAGGTCTCTGCGTGAGTCTACGGGTCTCTGTGTGAGTCTACGGGTCTCTGTGTGAGTCTATGGGCCTCTGTGTGAGTCTACGGGTCTCTATGTGAGTCTACGGTTGTCTGTGTGAGTCTACGTGTCTCAGTGTGAGTCTACGGGTCTCTGTGTGAGTCTGTGTCTCTGTGTGAGTCTACAGGTCTCTGCGTGAGTCTACGGGTCTCTGTGTGAGTCTACGGGTCTCTGTGTGAGTCTATGGGCCTCTGTGTGAGTCTACGGGTCTCTATGTGAGTCTACGGTTGTCTGTGTGAGTCTACGTGTCTCAGTGTGAGTCTACGGGTCTCTGTGTGAGTCTACGGGTCTCTGCGTGAGTCTACGGGTCTCTGTGTAAATCTACTGGTCTCTGTGTGAGTCTGTGTCTCTGTGTGAGTCTACGGGTCTCTGTGTGAGTCTATGGGTCTGTGTGAGTCTATGGGTCTCTGTGTGAGTCTGTGTGTCTCTGTGTGAGTCTATGGGTCTATATGTTAGCCTGTGTCTCTGTGTGAGTCTACGGGTCTCTGTGTGAGTCTACGGGTCTCTATGTGAGTCTATGGTCTCCGTGTGAGTCTACGGGTCTCTGTGTGAGTCTACGTGTCTCTGCGTGAGTCTATGGTCTCTGTGTGAGTCTACGGGTCTCTGTGTGAGTCTACAGGTCTCTGTGTGAGTCTATGGTCTCTGTGTGAGTCTGCGTGGCTCTGCGTGAGTCTACGGGTCTCTGTGTGAGTCTACGGGTCTCTGTGTGAGTCTACGGGTCTCTGTGTGAGTCTACAGGTCTCTGTGTGAGTCTATGGTCTCTGTGTGAGTCTACGTGTCTCTGCGTGAGTCTATGGTCTCTGTGTGAGTCTACGGGTCTCTGTGTGAGTCTACGGGTCTCTGTATGAGTCTATGGGTCTCTGTGTGAGTCTACGGGTCTCTGCGTGAGTCTATGGTCTCTGCGTGAGTCTATGGTCTCTGCGTGAGTCTACGGGTCTCTGTGTGAGTCTATGGGTCTCTGTGTGAGTCTAGGGGTCTCTGTGTGAGTCTATGGGTCTCTGTGTGAGTCTACGGGTCTCTGCGTGAGTCTATGGTCTCTGCGTGAGTCTACGGGTCTCTGTGTGAGTCTATGGGTCTCTGTGTGAGTCTACGGATCTCTGTGTGAGTCTAAGGGTCTCTGTATGAGTCTATGGGTCTATATGTGAGTCTGTGTCTCTGTGTGAGTCTACGGTTTTCTGTGTGAGTCTACGTGTCTCTGTGTGAGTCTACGGTTCTCTGTTTGAGTCTACGGTTCTCTGTGTGAGTCTACGGGTCTCTGTGTGAGTCTATGGGGCTCTGCGTGGGTCTGTGGGTCTCTGTGTAAGTCTATGGGTCTCTATGTGAGTCTACGGTTCTCTGTGTGAGTCTACGGGTCTCTGTGTGAGTCTATGGGTCTCTGCGTGGGTCTACGGGTCTCTGTGTAAATCTACTGGTCTCTGTGTGAGTCTGTGTCTCTGTGTGAGTCTACGGGTCTCTGTGTGAGTCTATGGGTCTCTGTGTGAGTCTATGGTCTCCGTGTGAGTCTATGGTCTCTGTGTGAGTCTACGGGTCTCTGTGTGAGTCTACAGGTCTCTGTGTGAGTCTGCGTGTCTCTGCGTGAGTCTACGGGTCTCTGTGTGAGTCTATGGTCTCTGTGTGAGTCTACGGGTCTCTGTGTGAGTCTACGGATCTCTGTGTGAGTCTACGGGTCTCTATGTGAGTCTACGGGTCTCTGTGTGAGTCTATGGGTCTCTGTGTGAGTCTACGGGTCTCTGCGTGAGTCTATGGTCTCTGCGTGAGTCTACGGGTCTCTGTGTGAGTCTATGGGTCTCTGTGTGGGTCTGTGGGTCTCTGTGTGAGTCTACGGATCTCTGTGTGAGTCTACGGGTCTCTGTGTGAGTCTATGGGTCTATATGTGAGTCTGTGTCTCTGTGTGAGTCTATGGATCTCTGTGTGAGTCTACGGGTCTCTGTGTGAGTCTATGGTCTCTGTGTGAGTCTACGGGTCTCTGTGTGAGTCTACGGGTCTCTATGTGAGTCTACGGGTCTCTGCGTGAGTCTATGGTCTCTGCGTGAGTCTACGGGTCTCTGTGTGAGTCTATGGGTCTCTATGTGAGTCTACGTGTCTCTGTGTGAGTCTACGGGTCTCTGTGTGAGTCTACGGGTCTCTGTGTGATTCTACGGGTCTCTGTGTGATTTTACGGGTCTCTGTGTGAGTCTACGGGTCTCTGTGTGAGTCTACGGGTCTCTGTGGGAGTCTATGGGTCTATATGTGAGTCTGTGTCTCTGTGTGAGTCTACGGGTCTCTATGTGAGTCTACGTGTCTCTGTGTGAGTCTACGGCTCTCTGTGTGAGTCTATGGGTCTCTGTGTGAGTCAACGGTCTCTGTGTGAGTCTACGGGTCTCTGTGTGAGTCTGTGGGTCTCTGTGTGAGTCAACGGTCTCTGTGTGAGTCTACGGGTCTCTGTGTGAGTCTACGGGTCTCTGCGTGAGTCTACGGGTCTCTGTGTGAGTCTATGTGTCTCTGTGTGAGTCTACGGGTCTCTGTGTGAGTCTACGGGTCTCTGTGTGAGTCTATGGGTCTCTGTGTGAGTCTACGGTTCTCTGTGTGAGTCTACGGGTCTCTGCGTGAGTCTATGGTCTCTGCATGAGTCTACGGGTCTCTGTGTGAGTCTACGGGTCTCTGCGTGAGTCTATGTGTCTCTATGTGAGTCTACGGGTCTCTGTGTGAGTCTATGAGTCTCTGTGTGGGTCTGTGGGTCTCTGTGTGAGTCTAGGGGTCTACATGTGAGTCTACGGGTCTGTGTGTGAGTCTATGGGTCTATATGTAAGTCGGTGTCTCTGTGTGAGTCTACGGGTCTCTGTGTGAGTCTATGGGCCTCTGTGTGAGTCTACGGGTCTCTATGTGAGTCTACGGTTGTCTGTGTGAGTCTACGTGTCTCAGTGTGAGTCTACGGGTCTCTGTGTGAGTTTACGGGTCTCTGTGTGAGTCTACGGGTCTCTGTGTAAATCTACTGGTCTCTGTGTGAGTCTGTGTCTCTGTGTGAGTCTACGGGTCTCTGTGTGAGTCTATGGGTCTCTGTGTGAGTCTATGGGTCTGTGTGAGTCTATGGGTCTCTGTGTGAGTCTATGTGTCTCTGTGTGAGTCTATGGGTCTATATGTTAGCCTGTGTCTCTGTGTGAGTCTACGGGTCTCTATGTGAGTCTATGGTCTCCGTGTGAGTCTACGGGTCTCTGTGTGAGTCTACGTGTCTCTGCGTGAGTCTATGGTCTCTGTGTGAGTCTACGGGTCTCTGTGTGAGTCTACAGGTCTCTGTGTGAGTCTATGGTCTCTGTGTGAGTCTACGTGTCTCTGCGTGAGTCTATGGTCTCTGTGTGAGTCTACGGGTCTCTGTGTGAGTCTACAGGTCTCTGTGTGAGTCTATGGTCTCTGTGTGAGTCTGCGTGTCTCTGCGTGAGTCTACGGGTCTCTGTGTGAGTCTATGGTCTCTGTGTGAGTCTACGGGTCTCTGTGTGAGTCTACGGGTCTCTGTATGAGTCTATGGGTCTCTGTGTGAGTCTACGGGTCTCTGCGTGAGTCTATGGTCTCTGCGTGAGTCTATGGTCTCTGCGTGAGTCTACGGGTCTCTGTGTGAGTCTATGGGTCTCTGTGTGAGTCTAGGGGTCTCTGTGTGAGTCTATGGGTCTCTGTGTGAGTCTACGGGTCTTTGCGTGAGTCTATGGTCTCTGCGTGAGTCTACGGGTCTCTGTGTGAGTCTATGGGTCTCTGTGTGAGTCTACGGATCTCTGTGTGAGTCTACGGGTCTCTGTATGAGTCTATGGGTCTATATGTGAGTCTGTGTCTCTGTGTGAGTCTACGGTTCTCTGTGTGAGTCTACGTGTCTCTGTGTGAGTCTACGGTTCTCTGTTTGAGTCTACGGTTCTCTGTGTGAGTCTACGGGTCTCTGTCTGAGTCTATGGGTCTCTGCGTGGGTCTGTGGGTCTCTGTGTAAGTCTATGGGTCTCTATGTGAGTCTACGGTTCTCTGTGTGAGTCTACGGGTCTCTGTGTGAGTCTATGGGTCTCTGCGTGGGTCTACGGGTCTCTGTGTAAATCTACTGGTCTCTGTGTGAGTCTGTGTCTCTGTGTGAGTCTACGGGTCTCTGTGTGAGTCTATGGGTCTCTGTGTGAGTCTATGGTCTCCGTGTGAGTCTATGGTCTCTGTGTGAGTCTACGGGTCTCTGTGTGAGTCTACAGGTTTCTGTGTGAGTCTGCGTGTCTCTGCATGAGTCTACGGGTCTCTGTGTGAGTCTATGGTCTCTGTGTGAGTCTACGGGTCTCTGTGTGAGTCTACGGATCTCTGTGTGAGTCTACGGGTCTCTATGTGAGTCTACGGGTCTCTGTGTGAGTCTATGGGTCTCTGTGTGAGTCTACGGGTCTCTGCGTGAGTCTATGGTCTCTGCGTGAGTCTACGGGTCTCTGTGTGAGTCTATGGGTCTCTGTGTGGGTCTGTGGGTCTCTGTGTGAGTCTACGGGTCTCTGCGTGAGTCTATGGTCTCTGCGTGAGTCTACGGGTCTCTGTGTGAGTCTATGGGTCTCTATGTGAGTCTACGTGTCTCTGTGTGAGTCTACGGGTCTCTGTGTGAGTCTACGGGTCTCTGTGTGATTCTACGGGTCTCTGTGTGATTCTACGGGTCTCTGTGTGAGTCTACGGGTCTCTGTGTGAGTCTACGGGTCTCTGTGGGAGTCTATGGGTCTATATGTGAGTCTGTGTCTCTGTGTGAGTCTACGGGTCTCTATGTGAGTCTACGTGTCTCTGTGTGAGTCTACGGCTCTCTGTGTGAGTCTATGGGTCTCTGTGTGAGTCAACGGTCTCTGTGTGAGTCTACGGGTCTCTGTGTGAGTCTGTGGGTCTCTGTGTGAGTCAACGGTCTCTGTGTGAGTCTACGGGTCTCTGTGTGAGTCTACGGGTCTCTGCGTGAGTCTACGGGTCTCTGTGTGAGTCTATGTGTCTCTGTGTGAGTCTACGGGTCTCTGTGTGAGTCTACGGGTCTCTGTGTGAGTCTATGGGTCTCTGTGTGAGTCTACGGTTCTCTGTGTGAGTCTACGGGTCTCTGCGTGAGTCTATGGTCTCTGCATGAGTCTACGGGTCTCTGTGTGAGTCTATGGGTCTCTGTGTGGGTCTGTGGGTCTCTGTGTGAGTCTACGGATCTCTGTGTGAGTCTACGGGTCTCTGTGTGAGTCTATGGGTCTATATGTGAGTCTGTGTCTCTGTGTGAGTCTATGGATCTCTGTGTGAGTCTACGGGTCTCTGTGTGAGTCTATGGTCTCTGTGTGAGTCTACGGGTCTCTGTGTGAGTCTACGGGTCTCTATGTGAGTCTACGGGTCTCTGCGTGAGTCTATGGTCTCTGCGTGAGTCTACGGGTCTCTGTGTGAGTCTATGGGTCTCTATGTGAGTCTACGTGTCTCTGTGTGAGTCTACGGGTCTCTGTGTGAGTCTACGGGTCTCTGTGTGATTCTACGGGTCTCTGTGTGATTCTACGGGTCTCTGTGTGAGTCTATGGGTCTCTGTGTGAGTCTACGGATCTCTGTGTGAGTCTACGGGTCTCTGTATGAGTCTATGGGTCTATATGTGAGTCTGTGTCTCTGTGTGAGTCTATGGTTCTCTGTGTGAGTCTACGGTTCTCTGTGTGAGTCTACGGGTCTCTGTGTGAGTCTATGGGTCTCTGCGTGGGTCTGTGGGTCTCTGTGTAAGTCTATGGGTCTCTATGTGAGTCTACGGTTCTCTGTGTGAGTCTACGGGTCTCTGTGTGAGTCTATGGGTCTCTGCGTGGGTCTACGGGTCTCTGTGTAAATCTACTGGTCTCTGTCTGAGTCTGTGTCTCTGTGTGAGTCTACGGGTCTCTGTGTGAGTCTATGGTCTCCGTGTGAGTCTATGGTCTCTGTGTGAGTCTACGGGTCTCTGTGTGAGTCTACAGGTTTCTGTGTGAGTCTGCGTGTCTCTGCGTGAGTCTACGGGTCTCTGTGTGAGTCTATGGTCTCTGTGTGAGTCTACGGGTCTCTGTGTGAGTCTACGGATCTCTGTGTGAGTCTACGGGTCTCTATGTGAGTCTACGGGTCTCTGTGTGAGTCTATGGGTCTCTGTGTAAGTCTACGGGTCTCTGCGTGAGTCTATGGTCTCTGCGTGAGTCTACGGGTCTCTGTGTGAGTCTATGGGTCTCTGTGTGGGTCTGTGGGTCTCTGTGTGAGTCTACGGGTCTCTGCGTGAGTCTATGGTCTCTGCGTGAGTCTACGGGTCTCTGTGTGAGTCTATGGGTCTCTATGTGAGTCTACGTGTCTCTGTGTGAGTCTACGGGTCTCTGTGTGAGTCTACGGGTCTCTGTGTGATTCTACGGGTCTCTGTGTGATTCTACGGGTCTCTGTGTGAGTCTACGGGTCTCTGTGTGAGTCTACGGGTCTCTGTGGGAGTCTATGGGTCTATATGTGAGTCTGTGTCTCTGTGTGAGTCTACGGGTCTCTATGTGAGTCTACGTGTCTCTGTGTGAGTCTACGGCTCTCTGTGTGAGTCTATGGGTCTCTGTGTGAGTCAACGGTCTCTGTGTGAGTCTACGGGTCTCTGTGTGAGTCTGTGGGTCTCTGTGTGAGTCAACGGTCTCTGTGTGAGTCTACGGGTCTCTGTGTGAGTCTACGGGTCTCTGCGTGAGTCTACGGGTCTCTGTGTGAGTCTATGTGTCTCTGTGTGAGTCTACGGGTCTCTGTGTGAGTCTACGGGTCTCTGTGTGAGTCTATGGGTCTCTGTGTGAGTCTACGGTTCTCTGTGTGAGTCTACGGGTCTCTGCGTGAGTCTATGGTCTCTGCATGAGTCTACGGGTCTCTGTGTGAGTCTATGGGTCTCTGTGTGGGTCTGTGGGTCTCTGTGTGAGTCTACGGATCTCTGTGTGAGTCTACGGGTCTCTGTGTGAGTCTATGGGTCTATATGTGAGTCTGTGTCTCTGTGTGAGTCTATGGATCTCTGTGTGAGTCTACGGGTCTCTGTGTGAGTCTATGGTCTCTGTGTGAGTCTACGGGTCTCTGTGTGAGTCTACGGGTCTCTATGTGAGTCTACGGGTCTCTGCGTGAGTCTATGGTCTCTGCGTGAGTCTACGGGTCTCTGTGTGAGTCTATGGGTCTCTATGTGAGTCTACGTGTCTCTGTGTGAGTCTACGGGTCTCTGTGTGAGTCTACGGGTCTCTGTGTGATTCTACGGGTCTCTGTGTGAGTCTACGGGTCTCTGTGTGAGTCTACGGGTCTCTGTGGGAGTCTATGGGTCTATATGTGAGTCTGTGTCTCTGTGTGAGTCTACGGGTCTCTATGTGAGTCTACGTGTCTCTGTGTGAGTCTACGGCTCTCTGTGTGAGTCTATGGGTCTCTGTGTGAGTCAACGGTCTCTGTGTAAGTCTACGGGTCTCTGTGTGAGTCTGTGGGTCTCTGTGTGAGTCAACGGTCTCTGTGTGAGTCTACGGGTCTCTGTGTGAGTCTACGGGTCTCTGCGTGAGTCTACGGGTCTCTGTGTGAGTCTATGTGTCTCTGTGTGAGTCTACGGGTCTCTGTGTGAGTCTACGGGTCTCTGTGTGAGTCTATGGGTCTCTGTGTGAGTCTACGGTTCTCTGTGTGAGTCTACGGGTCTCTGCGTGAGTCTATGGTCTCTGCATGAGTCTACGGGTCTCTGTGTGAGTCTACGGGTCTCTGCGTGAGTCTATGTGTCTCTATGTGAGTCTACGGGTCTCTGTGTGAGTCTATGAGTCTCTGTGTGGGTCTGTGGGTCTCTGTGTGAGTCTACGGGTCTCTATGTGAGTCTACGGGTCTGTGTGTGAGTCTATGGGTCTATATGTGAGTCGGTGTCTCTGTGTGAGTCTACGGGTCTCTGTGTGAGTCTATGGGCCTCTGTGTGAGTCTACGGGTCTCTATGTGAGTCTACGGGTCTCTGTGTAAATCTACTGGTCTCTGTGTGAGTCTGTGTCTCTGTGTGAGTCTACGGGTCTCTGTGTGAGTCTATGGGTCTCTGTGTGAGTCTATGGGTCTGTGTGAGTCTATGGGTCTCTGTGTGAGTCTATGTGTCTCTGTGTGAGTCTATGGGTCTATATGTTAGCCTGTGTCTCTGTGTGAGTCTACGGGTCTCTATGTGAGTCTATGGTCTCCGTGTGAGTCTACGGGTCTCTGTGTGAGTCTACGTGTCTCTGCGTGAGTCTATGGTCTCTGTGTGAGTCTACGGGTCTCTGTGTGAGTCTACAGGTCTCTGTGTGAGTCTATGGTCTCTGTGTGAGTCTACGTGTCTCTGCGTGAGTCTATGGTCTCTGTGTGAGTCTACGGGTCTCTGTGTGAGTCTACAGGTCTCTGTGTGAGTCTATGGTCTCTGTGTGAGTCTGCGTGTCTCTGCGTGAGTCTACGGGTCTCTGTGTGAGTCTATGGTCTCTGTGTGAGTCTACGGGTCTCTGTGTGAGTCTACGGGTCTCTGTATGAGTCTATGGGTCTCTGTGTGAGTCTACGGGTCTCTGCGTGAGTCTATGGTCTCTGCGTGAGTCTATGGTCTCTGCGTGAGTCTACGGGTCTCTGTGTGAGTCTATGGGTCTCTGTGTGAGTCTAGGGGTCTCTGTGTGAGTCTATGGGTCTCTGTGTGAGTCTACGGGTCTCTGCGTGAGTCTACAGGTCTCTGTGTGAGTCTATGGTCTCTGTGTGAGTCTACGTGTCTCTGCGTGAGTCTATGGTCTCTGTGTGAGTCTACGGGTCTCTGTGTGAGTCTACAGGTCTCTGTGTGAGTCTATGGTCTCTGTGTGAGTCTGCGTGTCTCTGCGTGAGTCTACGGGTCTCTGTGTGAGTCTATGGTCTCTGTGTGAGTCTACGGGTCTCTGTGTGAGTCTACGGGTCTCTGTATGAGTCTATGGGTCTCTGTGTGAGTCTACGGGTCTCTGCGTGAGTCTATGGTCTCTGCGTGAGTCTATGGTCTCTGCGTGAGTCTACGGGTCTCTGTGTGAGTCTATGGGTCTCTGTGTGAGTCTAGGGGTCTCTGTGTGAGTCTATGGGTCTCTGTGTGAGTCTACGGGTCTCTGCGTGAGTCTATGGTCTCTGCGTGAGTCTACGGGTCTCTGTGTGAGTCTATGGGTCTCTGTGTGAGTCTACGGATCTCTGTGTGAGTCTACGGGTCTCTGTATGAGTTTATGGGTCTATATGTGAGTCTGTGTCTCTGTGTGAGTCTACGGTTCTCTGTGTGAGTCTACGTGTCTCTGTGTGAGTCTACGGTTCTCTGTTTGAGTCTACGGTTCTCTGTGTGAGTCTACGGGTCTCTGTGTGAGTCTATGGGTCTCTGCGTGGGTCTGTGGGTCTCTGTGTAAGTCTATGGGTCTCTATGTGAGTCTACGGTTCTCTGTGTGAGTCTACGGGTCTCTGTGTGAGTCTATGGGTCTCTGCGTGGGTCTACGGGTCTCTGTGTAAATCTACTGGTCTCTGTGTGAGTCTGTGTCTCTGTGTGAGTCTACGGGTCTCTGTGTGAGTCTATGGGTCTCTGTGTGAGTCTATGGTCTCCGTGTGAGTCTATGGTCTCTGTGTGAGTCTACGGGTCTCTGTGTGAGTCTACAGGTCTCTGTGTGAGTCTGCGTGTCTCTGCGTGAGTCTACGCGTCTCTGTGTGAGTCTATGGTCTCTGTGTGAGTCTACGGGTCTCTGTGTGAGTCTACGGATCTCTGTGTGAGTCTACGGGTCTCTATGTGAGTCTACGGGTCTCTGTGTGAGTCTATGGGTCTCTGTGTGAGTCTACGGGTCTCTGCGTGAGTCTATGGTCTCTGCGTGAGTCTACGGGTCTCTGTGTGAGTCTATGGGTCTCTGTGTGGGTCTGTGGGTCTCTGTGTGAGTCTACGGATCTCTGTGTGAGTCTACGGGTCTCTGTGTGAGTCTATGGGTCTATATGTGAGTCTGTGTCTCTGTGTGAGTCTATGGATCTCTGTGTGAGTCTACGGGTCTCTGTGTGAGTCTATGGTCTCTGTGTGAGTCTACGGGTCTCTGTGTGAGTCTACGGGTCTCTATGTGAGTCTACGGGTCTCTGCATGAGTCTATGGTCTCTGCGTGAGTCTACGGGTCTCTGTGTGAGTCTATGGGTCTCTATGTGAGTCTACGTGTCTCTGTGTGAGTCTACGGGTCTCTGTGTGAGTCTACGGGTCTCTGTGTGATTCTACGGGTCTCTGTGTGATTCTACGGGTCTCTGTGTGAGTCTACGGGTCTCTGTGTGAGTCTACGGGTCTCTGTGGGAGTCTATGGGTCTATATGTGAGTCTGTGTCTCTGTGTGAGTCTACGGGTCTCTATGTGAGTCTACATGTCTCTGTGTGAGTCTACGGCTCTCTGTGTGAGTCTATGGGTCTCTGTGTGAGTCAACGGTCTCTGTGTGAGTCTACGGGTCTCTGTGTGAGTCTGTGGGTCTCTGTGTGAGTCAACGGTCTCTGTGTGAGTCTACGGGTCTCTGTGTGAGTCTACGGGTCTCTGCGTGAGTCTACGGGTCTCTGTGTGAGTCTATGTGTCTCTGTGTGAGTCTACGGGTCTCTGTGTGAGTCTACGGGTCTCTGTGTGAGTCTATGGGTCTCTGTGTGAGTCTACGGTTCTCTGTGTGAGTCTACGGGTCTCTGCGTGAGTCTATGGTCTCTGCATGAGTCTACGGGTCTCTGTGTGAGTCTACGGGTCTCTGCGTGAGTCTATGTGTCTCTATGTGAGTCTACGGGTCTCTGTTTGAGTCTATGGGTCTCTGTGTGGGTCTGTGGGTCTCTGTGTGAGTCTACGGGTCTCTATGTGAGTCTACGGGTCTGTGTGTGAGTCTATGGGTCTATATGTGAGTCGGTGTCTCTGTGTGAGTCTACGGGTCTCTGTGTGAGTCTACGTGCCTCTGTGTGAGTCTACAGGTCTCTGCGTGAGTCTATGTGTCTCTATGTGAGTCTACGGGTCTCTGTGTGAGTCTACGGGTCTCTGTGTGAGTCTATGGGTCTATATGTGAGTCTGTGTCTCTGTGTGAGTCTACGGGTCTCTATGTGAGTCTACGGTTCTCTGTGTGAGTCTACGTGTCTCTGTGTGAGTCAACGGGTCTCTGTTTGAGTCTACGGTTCTCTGTGTGAGTCTACGTGTCTCTGTGTGAGTCTACGGGTCTCTGTGTGAGTCTATGGGTCTCTGCGTGGGTCTGTGGGTCTCTGTGTAAGTCTATGGGTCTCTATGTGAGTCTACGGTTCTCTGTGTGAGTCTACGTGTCTCTATGTGAGTCTACGGTTCTCTGTGTGAGTATACGTGTCTCTGTGTGAGTCTACGGGTCTCTGTGTGAGTCTATGGGTCTCTGTGTGAGTCTATGGGTCTCTGCGTGGGTCTGTGGGTCTCTGTGTAAGTCTACGGGTCTCTGTGTGAGTCTAGGCCATTGACTCGCGCACTTGAGACACCTGGAGTCGATCCCAGGGCCTCACGGCTCAATTGGTGGCCTCGTTTCATCATTCAGCTGCCACTCGTTCATCAAAGGTCCCTTTTGTTACCTGGATTAGTCACGTGGGGGGGGGGATGCAAGTGGGGGGTCTGGGTCAGTCTCAGGTCTCTCTAAGCTCAAGAGCTTGACAACTGCCGAGTGACCACCCCACCCACCCCACACTCACCCACACCCACCACGCCCCCACTCACACACACCCACCCACCCACACACACTCACACACATTCACACACACACACACCCACACTCACTCACACTCTCACTCACTCACTCACACCCACTCACACACACATTCACCCACCCCACCCACCCACACTCACACACACACTCACATCCACCCACACTCACTCACACACACACACACACACCCACACACACCCACCCACACTCACCCACACTCACACCCACACTCACCCACCCACACTCACACACACTCACCCACACTCACTCACACCCACACTCACACACCCACACCCACCCACACTCACACACACTCACACACACTCACTCACTCACATTCACCCACACTCACTCACTCACCCACACCCACCCACGCCCATATTCACACACACACCCACCCACTCACACCCACACCCACCACGCCCACACTCACACACTCACCCATACTCACCCACACTCACCCATACTCACCCACACTCACACATTCACCCACCCACT